>NC_084529.1:7950520-8143020 GCF_024500275.1 Phycodurus eques | reverse complement strand
AAAAGCAACAGCAACATTGCCATGTCGACGTCGGTGGCGACTAAACACTACTGGCCGTTTTTATCGAGTAAACGAAAAAGTCGTGAAGCTCCCTTTTTTTTTTTTTTTTTGGGCTGAAACTTTCACGCAGCGAGCCAGTCAGCAGTGAAGGTGGAGAAGAGGGGATGGGTCCATGTGGACGCGACACAGAGGAACTGCTACTGATCCCGAATCAGGTAAAGGGTATCTGGTCTGGTCGGCGCAATAGGGGGCGTCTATAGCTGACAATAAGGGAGCGCACACCCCCGTCTCCTTGGCTCCGGGCTATGGAAGGTCTGCGAGCGTGTCTCCTCCCAACACACACACACACACACACACACGTACAACGAGTGACATTGCAGCTGTTGTGAACTCAGAGTAGCTCCTGTCCAAAGTCCTGCCCGGTATGGAATTAGATTTGTGCCAAAAAAGAATAACACAAAACTCTTTTTAAATAGCACACAAACGTATACACACACACACACACACACACACACACACATATATATATATATATATATATATATATATATATATATATATATATATATATATGTGTGTGTGTGTGTGTGTGTAGTTAACCGTTATTAGCTGCTAAATTGTTGATAGCTGATAGCTTTTAGCATGTTACTAGCATAATGTTACATCACTTCTTCCTTGTACAACATTGATAGATAGGTTCCTACACTTCCTTAAGGTGATGGAAAATTTAATTTTGCATTCTTGTCGCTGGCTCGGCTCAGTATTACGGAAGCGTTTTGCATTCACTTGGATATTTTAAAAAAAAAAGTTTAATTTTTTTGAGGACTTTGTTTTTCTGACTATTTTTTACTGTTTTTCTGACAAAAAAATGTCCACCTGTTTTTCTGACTAATTTTTTCCACCTGTTTTTCTGACTATGTTTTCTGTTTACTATATCTGTCCAACTGATTCTGGACAAACATTGGTGTATCTAGCAGATCTGAACGGGCTTTCCTCCTGAACAAACGCAAAGTCCGCAGGTGCCTGCGTAATGTCGACAAACTAATAACAATACCATCTATGTGACTCAAAGACAGGAGTATCTCCCAGTGTCTTAAACCCATATCAAAATAAAAGTTGATCAAACTGAATAAGCCAGTCATGTTGCTTCCTACGGTGGAAGACTGGTTAGAGCGTCTGCCTCACAGTTCTGAGGACTGGGGTTCAATCCCCGGCCCCGCCTGTGTGGAGTTTGCATGTTCTCCCCGTGCCTGCGTGGGTTTTCTCCGGGCACTCCAATTTCCTCCCACATCCCCAAAACATGCATGAATTGGAGACTCTAAATTGCCCGTAGGTGTGAATGGTTGTTTGTTTATGTGCCCTGCAATTGGCTGGCAACCAGTTCAGGGTGTATCTCACCTCCTGCCTGATGATAGCTGGGATAGGCTCCAGCACGGCCGCGACCCGAGTGAGGAGAAGCGGCTCAGAAAATGGATGGATGGATGGTTTTTCACTGATGAAACCAAGCTGGGATTTAACCCTTCTTTTTCTTTCAACATGTTAAACTGTATGTTTCATGAAAACAATGTGAAGTGCACCCCCTTTCCTTTTTACAAATTTCAAATATTTTATCTTATTTTCATATGGTCTTCTTCTTCTTTTCCTTTCGGCTTGTCCCGTTAGGGGTCGCCACAGCGCGTCATCCTTTTCCATGTTAGCCTATCTCCTGCATCCTCCTCTCGAACACCAACTGCCATCATGTCTTCCCACACGACATCCATCAACTTTCTCTTTGGTCTTCCTCGAGCTCTCTTGCCTGGCAGCTCAATCATCATCATCCTTCTACCAATAAACTCACTATTTCTCCTCTGCACGTGTCCAAACCATTGAAGTCTGCTCTCTCTAACTTTGTCTCCAAAACATCGAACCTTGGCTGTCCCTCTGATTAGCTCATTTCTAATTTTATCCAACCTGGTCACTCCAAGAGCGAACCTCAACATCTTCATTTCTGCCACCTCCAGCTCTGCTTCCTGTTGTCTCTTCAGTACCACTGTCTCTATTCCGTACATCATGGCTGGCCTCACCACTGTTTTATAAACTTTGCCCTTCATCCTAGCAGAAACTCTTCTGTCACAAAACACACCTGACACCTTCCTCCACCCATTCCAACCTGCTTGGACCCGATTCTTCACTTCCTGACCACACTCACCATTGCTCTGGACGGTTGACCCCAAGTATTTAAAGTCCTCCACCCTTGCTATCTCTTCTCCCTGTAGCCTCACTCTTCCCCCACCACCCCTCTCATTCATGCACATATATTCTGTTTTACTTTGGCTAATCTTCATTCCTCTTCTTTCCAGTGCATGCCTCCATCTTTCTAACTGTTCCACATGCTGGTCCCTGCTTTCACTGCAGATCACAATGTCATCTGCAAACATCATGGTCCACGGGGATTCCAGTCTAACCTCATCTGTTAGCCTATCCATCACCACTGCAAAAAGGAAGGGGCTCAGGGCTGATCCCTGATGCAGTCCCACGTCCACCTTAAATTTGTCTGTCACATCTACAGCACACCTCACCGCTGTTCTGCTGCCCTCGTACATGTCCTGTATTATTCTAACATACTTCTCTGCCACTCCAGACTTCCGCATGCAGTACCACAATTCCTCTCTGGGTACTCTGTCATAGGCTTTCTCTCGATCTACAAAGACACAATGTAGCTCCTTCTGACCTTCTCTGTACTTTTCCATCAACATCCTCAAGGCAAATAATGCATCTCTGGTACTCTTTCTAGGCATGAAACCATACTGTTGCTCGCAAATACTCACTTCTGTCCTGAATCTAACCTCCATTACTCTTTCCCATAACTTAATTGTGTGGCTCATCAACTTTATTCCTCTATATTTGCCACAGCTCTGCACATCACCTTTGTTCTTAAAAATGGGCACCAGTACACTTTTCCTCCACTCCTCATCTTCTCACGCACTAGAATTCTATTGAACAAGCTGGTCAAAAACTCCACAGCCACCTCTCCTAGGTGCTTCCATACCTCCACAGGAATGTCATCAGGACCAACTGCCTTTCCATTTTTCATCCTCTTGAATGCCTTTCTAACTTTCCCCTTACTAATCATTGCCACTTTCTGGTCCACCACACTTGCCTCTTTTACTCTCCCTTCTCTCTCATTTTCCTCATTCATCAACTCCTCGAAATATTCTTTCCATCTAACTAGCACACTGCTGGCACCAGTCAACATATTTCCATCTCTATCCTTAATCACCCTAACCTGCTGCACATCCTTCCCATCTCTATCCCTCTGTCTGGCCAGCCTGTAGAGGTCATTTTCTCCTTCTTTAGTGTCCAACCTGCCATACATGTCATCATATGCCTCTTGTTTGGCCTTTGCCACCTCTACCTTTGCCCTGTGTCGCATGTCAATGTATTCCTTTCGCCTCTCCTCAGTCCTCTCATAGCTAACCTTTTTCCTTGTATGCTTTCCTGTACTGTGAGGTTCCACCACCAAGTCTACTTCTCTCCTTTCCTGCCAGAAGATACACCAAGTACTCTCCTGCCTGTCTCTCTGATCACCTTGGCTGCAGTGGTCCAGTCTTCTGGAAGCTCCTCCCGTCCACCGAGAGCCTGCCTCACCTCCTCCCGAAAAGCTGCACAACACTCGTCCTGTCTCAGCTTCCACCACATGGTTCTCTTCTCTGCCTTTGTCTTCCTAATCTTCCTCCCCACCACCAGAGTCATCTTACACACCACCATCCTATGCTGTCTAGCCACACTCTCCCCTACCACTACCTTACAGTTGGTAACCTCCTTCAGATTACATCGTCTCCACAAAATGTAATCCACCTGCGTGCTTCTACCTCCGCTCTTGTAGGTCACCCTATGTTCGTGCCTCTTCTGGAAAAAAGTGTTCACTACAGCCATTTGCATCCTTGTTGCAAAGTCTACCACCATCTGTCCCTCCAAGTTCCTTTCCTGGATGCCGTACTTACCCATCACTTCTTCATCACCCCTATTACCTTCACCAACATGTCCATTACAATCTGCACCAATTACGACTCTCTCTCTGTCTGGGATGCTCAGAACTACTTCGTCTAGCGCCTTCCAGAATTTCTCTTTCACTTCTAGCTCACATCCTACCTGTGGGGCATAGACACTAATCACATTACACATAACACCCTCAATTTCAAATTTCAGCCTCATCACTCGATCTGATACTCTTTTCACCTCCAAGAAATTCTTAGCCAACTCTTCTTTTAAAATAACCCCGACTTCATTTCTCTTCCCAGCTACACCATGGTAAAATAATTTAAACCCTGCCCCTAAACTTCTAGCCTTACTGCCTTTCCACCTGGTCTCCTGGACACACAATATATCAACCTTTCTCCTAATCATCATGTCAACCAACTCCCGAGATTTTCCTGTCATAGTCCCAACATTCAAAGTCCCCACATTCAGTTCTAGGGTCTGTGTTTTCCTCTTCTCTTTCTGCCGAAGAACCCGCTTTCCACCTCTTCTTCTTCTTCTTTGTCTTCGACCCACAGTAGCTGAATTTCCAACAGCGCCCCGCAGGTTGACTGCGCCGGTGGCAGACGTTGTTAACCTGGGCCACGACTGATCCGGTATGGACGCTCATATTTGTTAGGCAAGGTTTTAAGCCGGATGCTCTTCCTGACGCAACCCTCTGCATTTATCCGGTCTTGGGACCGGCCTACAGTTTGCACTGACTTGTGCCCCCCATAGGGCTGCATTATCTTATTTTCATATGGTAACCTATCACAATTATCTATGCCAGTGAGGTGCCAGTACGCGGGTTCCCTCTAGTGGTATGCAAAAGTGATCTGCAAAAGATCTACAGTTCAGTTGTATTTAACTTTGAAGTTCAATATATTTGCGTTTAATCTTTAAGAACTGTTTGTTTTTACATATTTATATAAGTACATTGTTACATAACTTATGTGTTATACATTTTAATTTAATTATTACTGAAGTGTTTTTGTCTCCTATATCTAAGCACAGTGCTAATGATCAGACTGCATGTAACAGTTGGCTTACAATATTAAATTTACTTTTTAGTATTACAACTACCATGCTGCGGTATTTTAATATTGGTCCAGATGGTGGTACTTGGAGAGCTGAGTATTTTTAATTGGTACCTGGTGTAAAAAAAATTTTTTTGTGAGAACCACTGATCTATGCCATGTCAAAACTCTGAATTTATTAAAGAGCACTATGTACTCTAACCAGCAGGTGATGCAAGAGTATCTTTACGCTTTAAGTAGTGCTGCAGGTATTGTGGAAATGTACCTCGTCACAGTGCCTCATCACAGCGCCTCCTTCACTCTTCCCTCTCCTATATTTTTATCCATCTATCCATCCATTGTCTGTACCGCTCACAAGGGTCGCGGGCATGCTGGAGCCTATCCCAGCTATCTTCGGGCGAGAGGCGGGGTACACCCCGAACTGGTCGCCAGCCAATCGCAGGGCACATATAAACAAACAACCATTCACACATTCACATCTACGGGCAATTTAAAATCTTCAATCAACCTAGCACGCACGTTTTTGGGATGTGGGAGGAAACCGGAGTGCCCGGAAAAAAAACACACAGGCACGGGGAGAACATGCTAACTCCACACAGGCGGGGCCAGGATTTAAACCCCTGTCCTCAGAACTGTGAGGCAGATGTGCTAACTAGTTGGCTACCGTGCCGCCCTCAATTTTTATAATGTAGTAAAATACAAAAGCCAAAGGGGATTATGGAAATGCAGGGTTTTAGCTATTATCTTTGCTGTGGAGCCTGGGGCGCACGTCAGTAAGATCAGTTGAAGGATTCAGTTTTCACTGTGGTTTTGTTCTTTTTTTTTTTTTTTTTTTTGTCAACTCATCTTCTATTCAGCAGAATTAAAAGAAACATGCTAAACTTTGGCTAAATTTGTTTTGAAGTTGTCTGCAACCGTTTAGCTTTTAACTTTTTGACTGTCTGTTGTCGTACTCGAGCGGCTCCAATTACCGGAGACAAATTTCTCGTGTGTTTTTTGGACATACTTGGCAAATAAAGATGATTCTGATTCTGATTTACAATTTAGAAAAAAAACAACTGTCACAATGTGATTTCTTGTATTTTTTTACTTTGTTCCCCTCAGTGAGTGTTTCTAAACCTGCACAAGTTTAAGTAATTGAACTCGACCTGTATATAGTTACACTAAACAGTTCTGACGTGGCTTGCGCTCTGTGATGGAACCTATCTGGAAGGACTCCACAATAAACGGATGCATGACAGCTGTGTGGTGCTGATCCTTGACCAATGTGGAGTCAACGATTGAGTCACCTTTCAGTCAAACCTAAAGTTAGATTTAGGTACAATTTTGAAATACAGAGGAACCTTTCATTTTGATTGCCCTGAATGTATCATTTCAAAACCAACTAAAAAAAAAAGAAAATAATATGACTGTTGGATATATTGTAGAAGTTATCATTTATTTGCTTAGCTTGCATTAGTATTATGGACAATTTTTGGAAAGAAAGATGTCTCGCCTTCAAGAAGATGACTCACCAGTAATCATCTGAGAGAAGGACGTGGCCGGGACGTGGCAGGTGTTGGTGCCATGTTTTCACCTTGAAACCCTCCCCTTAGTGTGTTGTGTCTTGTAAACTTAGAAACCTCCCTATTTTCAAATAAATGCAGGAGCGACGGGAGAGATTGTTTAGAGCGTGTTGAGAGGCTGTAATCTGAACAATCTCCCATGCGCCCTCCTCCTCATGAGAAAAAGAAACCAGCGTCTTCATTCCTTTTGTGTCTATTTTTTATAATGTTGGGCAAGATAAATCCAACAATGACTAAGTGGTCTTAGAGAGTGAAGCTAAAAAAAACCTCAGTAGATGTATAGTACTGTATACGGATATGCAGCTCAGTGTGGGTGTAGATTAACTCCACAGGTTTATCTTGATCAATTTGGCTTTTTTGTGTTTCATTTGATGTCAACACACAAGTTTACCAGTGATTGCTAAGATGAAACCTGATGATCGCATTAACTAGAAATCCAACTTATTGTAATGTAGCAGGAGTGGTGCACTAAAGTGGTGCACACAACTCTGTCCTGGCTGCCGAGTACACTCATACCATGTTCGTTTGTCTTTGAGCAACCTGTCTGTTTAAATAACACTTTCATGATGGTAATGGTGCTGGAGGCATGAGCCCAAGGGTTGTATGGAATGAAATGAAAATTATACTGATGTTAGTTTGTTGAAATTATATCCTCTAATGGATTACTGCATTCCAAATTTTCACATTGTAAATCTGCTCATGCATGAACGTCTTGACTTGTTGATATTGTAATTACTATTGACTGAACAAATTCCTCATCTTGCATTTTTTCACAAAGAGAAAACTTCCCCTTTTAATGGCTTAAATGATTCCGCTTCCTCAGTGTGACTGTCTAAACATTATCATTGTATTTTCTTTTCCTTTCCCAAATGAATAGTAGTGTAGATACAATGTGTAACAGGTAATAGAGATAGTAGGCCACATACTGTAAAAATGTATTTAAAATGGTTTGCATGGCAAAAGGGTCATTGGTTTTGCTCTAATAATCAAATACTCTATCTTAACTCATTTTTCAAGCACCTGCCCACTTCGTGGTTGGTACCCACCCACTAAACTCAGCTGAACGGTAACAGCATTTCCACGGTTTAAAGGGCCCTTATTGAGCCAAACCAACTTTTTATCGTATTTGGGATGTAATATTGTCTCTATGGTGCCTCAATAAACATGTGAAATATGAATTAAAGTAATCCACGCATTCCTGAGTTCCAGACGTTTTTTCTGCAGAGAGGCCTGAAAGCCGGTCATTGGAATTTCTCGAGCTTACATATCTATGTCGCTAGCGAAGATCTCCACCTACCTCTCTGCCTCAAGCCAGCGGTGTCAACATAACAAACACGTGTTCTCACAAGTGGGTCTTCGACACGGAGGCAGCCAGAGGAAAGGGGGCGGTCTTAGCCAAATATGGACAAATTGGTTATAAAACTGGTTCAAAGAGAAGGAGCTGTCAGAGGGGCCTTGACACTCGTATGACAAAAACCAAGTATTTTTTTGTTGTTGTTATTTAAATCAAATTGACACTTTTATACTCAGTCCACATTAGACAGTCACTGTGGAGGTCTAAATAACCAAAATATGGGACCTTTAATAATGTTGAGGTATTGCAATAATTTATTTTTGTTACTGTAAAACTAGTCATCCATCAATATGTTGTGTACAGTGGACCCCCCCAATTTCAGGGGATAGGGATGGGGTCTGACCGTGAATAGTGAAAATCTGCAAATTGGTGCTCATTATAATTGCCCGAAAAAAATGTGAATAAGCAGGAGATCGGGTTAGAAAAAAAACAACCAAAAAATCGGGGGGGGGATCGGGAAAAAAAATACTCAGGAAGTGCAGGGGTTTCCACAAATAACCAGGGATAAGTTCCCCAATATAATTCACAAATAGGTGAATCTGCATATGCTGATCTGCAAATTTTCAGGGGTCCATCCATCCATCCATCCATTTTCTACCGCTTATCTGAGGTCGGGTTGCAGGGGCAGTAGCTTTAGCAGGGACGCCCAGACTTCCCTCTCCCCAGCCACTTCATCCAGCTCTTCCGTGGGGATCCCGAGGTGTTCCCAGGCCAGCTGAGAGTCTCTCCATGGTGACCTGGGCGGCGGAACACCTCACCAGGGAGGCGTCCGGGAGGCATCCGAATCAGATGCCCCAGCCACCTCACCTCCTCTCAATTTGGAGGAGCAGCGACTCTACTCTGAGATCCTCCTGGATGACCAAGATTCTCACCCTATCTCTCAGGTAGAGCCCGGATACCCTACGGAGGAAACTCCTTTTGGCCGCTTGTATCCGGGATCTTGTTCTTTTGGTCACGACCCACAGCTCATGACCATAGGTGAAGGTAGGAACATAGATCGACCGGTAAATTGAGAGCTTCGCCTTTTGGCTTAGCTCCTTCTTTACCACAACGGACCGATACAAAGTCTGCATCACTGCAGGCGCTGCAACGATCCGCCTGTCAATCTCCCATTCCATTCTTCCCTCACTCGTGAACAAGACCCCAAGATACTTGAACTCCTCCACTTGGGGCAAGATCTCATCTCCGACCTGGAGAGGGCACACCACCCTTTTCCGACTGAGGACCATGGTTTGAGATTTGAAAGTGCTGATTCTCATCCCAGCCGCTTCACACTCGGCTGCAAACCGCTCCAGTGAAAGTTGGAGATCACCGCTTGATGAAGCCAACAGAGCCACATCATCTGCAAAAAGCGTGGTGGAAGGGTTTGTGTGTCCCAATGATTCTAGGAGCTAAGTTGTCTGGGGCTTCACGCCCCTGGCAGGGTCACCCATGGCAAACAGGTCCTCGGTGAGGGACCAGACAACGTACGGCTAAAAGACTCCAATGATGAAAAATATACCTGGGTCGAGGTTTCCCTTGCCCGGACGCAGGTCACCGGGCCCCCCCTCTGGAGCCAGGCCTGGAGGTGGGGCTCGAAGGCGAGCGCCTGGTGGCCGGGCCTGCACCCATGGGGCCTGGCCGGGGACAGCCCGAAAGGGTAACGTGGGTCCCCCTTCCCATGGGCTCACCACCTATAGGAGGGGCCATAGGGGTCGGGTGCAGTGTGAGATGAGCAGAGGCCAAAGGCAGGGACCTTGGCGATCCAATCCCCGGCTACAGAAGCTTGCTCTAGGGACGTGGAATGTCACTTCTCTGGCAGGGAAGGAGCCCAAGCTGGTGTATGAGGTCGAGAAGTTCCGAATAGATGTAATCGGGCTCACCTCCACACACGGCTTGGGCTCTGGTACCAGTCCTCTTGAGAGGGGTTGGACTCTCTTCCACTCTGGAGTCTTCCACTCGCCGAGGAGGTGTGGGTATACTTATTGCCCCTCGGCTCGGCGCCTCTACGTTGGGGTTCACCCCGGTGGACGAGAGGGTAGCCTCCCTCCGCCTTCGGGTGGGGGGACCAGTCCTGACTGTTGTTTGTGCCTATGCACCAAACAGCAGTTCAGAGTACCCACCCTTTTTGTAGTCCTTGGAGGAGGTTGCTGAAGAGCGCTCTTCCTGGGGACTCCATTGTTCTGCTGGGGGACTTCAATGCTCATGTGGGCAATGACAGTGAGACCTGGAAGGGCAAGATTGGGTGGAATGCCCCCCCCCACTCCTCCACCCCCCCCCCGATCAGAACCCGAGGGGTGTTCTATTATTGGACTTCTGTGCTCGTCATGGATTGTCCATAACGAACACATGTTCAAGCATAAGGGTGTCCACATGTGCACTTGGAATCAGGCCACCTTAGGTCGCAGTTCGATAATCGACTTTGTGGTCGTGTCATCGGACTTGCGGCCGCATGTCTTGGACACTCGGGTGAAGAGAGGGGCGGAGCTGTCAACTGATCACCACCTGGTGGTGTGTTGGCTCCGATGGTGGGGGAAGATGCCGGTCCGACGTGGCAGGCCCAAACGTATTGTGAGGATCCGGTGGGAACATCTGGCAGAATCCCCTGTCAGAAGGAGTTTTGCTAAATTTTTGAGTTTTTTTGTGCTGCTTTATTCACACACCACTTGTACTGTATGCATTAGGAGTACCTACTGGTGTACATTCTTGTAACCAATAAGATAAGAGCTCAATGTCATGTCAGTATTTTGCAGTGTTTTCGGTGCCTGCATCTGTGTGCAAATGTGTTATGTCCAAGTTGTTGTTGGGGGACAATAAGCAAAGAAAGGTACAAAGTCTGTATGTTGGCTCTGTTTAAAGCTAGTTGAAATCTCCTATAGCACACAAACCTAAATACATCAAAGCAGCAAACTGTGTTATTTCCAGGTCCACTGAGTAGAAATCCATCATTTGTGTCGTTTTTACAGCATTGCTTAGGAGTGAACTGATGCATGAGCATGCCGACTCATAGACAGGGTGATCACAGGTTGTAAAGCTGCACAGAAAAGACAGCATGAAGCAGATGCAATAAAGTATGCCCATCAAATTCAAGCGCAAGAATGTGGATAACCAGCTGCATGTGAAATGATCTGCCTAAATGCACATCTGCATGTCGACATTATATATTATCATACAGTTGTACAACCATTCAAAATCATGGAGGATTTTGGTTTTGCTTGGTTTAATATGACCAAAGTGAATAAATCTGCATAATTAACAAGCCGTACACTTCGATTCAGCTCCATACAGTAGGCTATACTATGTTCCCTATTGGTGGTGTGCTGATTGCAAAAGGAAACCAGTGTATAGAGGATCACTGCAGAGATATTAATTTTTACCATTTTTTTGCTTGTTTATGAATAATGTCCACACACTTTGATGTCATTGATGTACTATAACCGTCTTGTTAATCAAAGTAAGGTACACTCATGCGACATATTATGTTGAAATAGTTCCCTGTCCAAAAACAGTGATGTACAAACTGTGGAATGGATTTATGTTAGTTAAAGAGCTCCAGAGTTGAAGAGCAAGAAAGAGTGAGACGGGAGTGACAACAAAAAGCAGAGAACGACAAGAGTTTGGTAAAAGTCCATCCATTTTCTGAGCCGCTTCTCCTCACTAGGGTCGCGGGCGTGCTGGAGCCTATCCCAGCTGTCATCGGGCAGGAGGCGGGGTACACCCTGAACTGGTAGCCAGCCAATCGCAGGGCACATAGAAACAAACAACCATTCACACTCACAGTCATGCCTACGGGCAATTTAGAGTCTCCAATTAATGCATGTTTTTGGGATGTGGGAGGAAACCGGAGTGCCCGGAGAAAACCCACGCAGGCACGGGGAGAACATGCAAACTCCACACAGGCGGGAACGGGGATTGAACCCCGCACCTCAGAACTGTGAGGCTGACGCTCTAACCAGTCGGCCACCGTGCTGCTTGGTAAAAGTCAAAAGGTTTAATTTATCGTTGTCAGTGCCACCTGATTTTTCAGACGATAAGGATCAAAATCCTTTAATTGGCTGGCGACCAGTCCAGAGTGTAACCCAACTCTCACCAAAGTCTGCTGGAATAGGCTTCAGATCGCTCTAATGAGGACAAGACAAGACACAGAACATTGATGGGTGGTAGCAGCTCAATCAACTTGAAGTCACAAAGAAAGAAAGAAATACCCAACTGGCCATCCTAATGAGAATATGGGTTTCTTTTTCAAGGCAGCCTTGAACTAGTATTAGCTAAGTGTCATTATGGAAGATATTAATTGAGGTGACATTTACAGAAGCTGCAGAAGAAAATTTTGTGATCTGTCAGCTAATTGTCTGTTCCTCACAATTATTTGTGTCTTATTATTTTTCCCTATGTCACAAGGACAAATACAAAAAATCTACTGAGGGAAAGTATGCAAAGGTGTCGGTCGGAGTAGGGCCCCAAAGCACACAACCAAGATTGAGCGTCAAAACGAGACACTGAACCAAGGGAGTACCAACAGGTGAACAACAATAATAACGAGGGGGAAAAAATAAAACAACAATGACAAAAAGTGTCAATGCGAAAAAACGCGGAAATAAACAAAAACTCCACACAGTGGCTGGATTGAACGCAACAGGGAACAGACACAGAACAAAATAAGTACAACAAAGTAAAAACTACATGAGAAAAGAAAGGTATGAAAGCACTGCAAAGAATAACAAAAATACTCAGCTGTATAGGAATAACAAAAGGAGCGCAACAAGGGCGAAATACAAACTACACTAGTTAAGAAGAAAACAATATCAAAGCAATAAACAAAAGAACACGCTTTAATCGACACAAGATTAGAAAGAACTGGCAAACAGAATGGAACAACAAAGGCTAACTAAAAGACAGGAACAGAAAAGTACTTACAGTCGACCGAGAACGAGGAAGGGAAACCAGAAAACTATAATAAGCACGATAAAACAAGCACAAGGCAACAAGCAGGTACAAGCTAAGTGGTAAGCATTGCATAAATCGAATTTGGTAAAAAAATAAAATAAATAATAATAATAATAATTGTTGCAGATTGAAGGGAATTTAAAGCAGAATCCAGACGAGGAAGTGGATACTTGTTTTGAATGGTTATTTCATTAAGGCCCCGGTGGTCAATGCAGGGTCAAGGGTCTTGTCTATATATCCCTAAAGAAAAAAACAGCACCGAACAAACCAGATGAATAAGACCTTTCGCAAGCGAAGAATTGATATAGTCCCTAAGGGCCTCTTGTTTGCATTTGGAGATCTGATAAAGCATGGGTGGAGTGGAAATTAGGCAGAAGTTCAAAAGCACAGTTGTAAGGACAGTGTGGAGGAAGAGACGAGTAGATAGCAAATTGTAGGGAATGCGAATGACAGAATATGCACCAATTCTCAATGACAGGTTTGTCTCAATTTATGGGTTGTGTAGCTTTAACTAAGGTAACCCAAAGACCACTGGGGCAGATTTGAAGGGCATGACAAATAAACAAATGGACTTATGACGGTTGCCAGATAGTTGTCAAGACAGCGTCTCTGTCCTATGAGTAACAACCCTCCAGGAGGTGCCCATCTAGATCATCGACCCAATTAGGTTTATCAAGTTTAAATACAAAATATTTAAAGAACTCGACAACTGCAGTGTCCAAAAACATTGTCATCAGCACCAGAATCCACTAATGCAGTGGTTTTAAAACTGAGTCCCCCATGAGAGATGACCCCTTACAGTTCCAGTCTTTTTTTTACTTTCAGAGTCACTAGGAGTCTATCGGTGTACACTGAACACGAGAAAAAGATTTCTTGGGCAAGCTGGAGTGACTGGCGGACAAAAGAAGGGACAAAGTGGGATGGCTAGGATTCTACCGACCTGGGTTGGGGCTTGAACCCCATGTAGGTCTGGTGGGACAACTGGCCACCTGGTGTCCTGGAAGACCGCTGTACAAACAGACCCAGAGACGCATCCGTCAAGTCCATTCTGGTGGGCTCAATCAGCCCCCTCTTAGCTGCATCGGCTTCCTCACAGCTGGAGTGGTTGCGGTCACTGATGAAGGGTTAGTAGGACGGCAGAGAGTGTAGGACTCCTTGAAGAAGCAGGTGCTGGATGTAAAACCTCCATCCCCTCTCTCTCCCGTTTCCGTAGTCAATTGTCCAGTCGGATGGCGAACCTGATTAATTCCTCCAGACTGGAGGTGTCGTCTCATGCCACATGCTCTTCCTTCACCGGAGTACTCAGTCCTTGCCAAAAAAGTGCTGGACAGGAGTCGCTTATCAAATTGACTTTTGGCTGCCAAATTACGAAAAGCAATAGAAAAATCAGCTACCAATTGATCAGTCGGCTTCCTGTTTCTTTCCCCTCAGGATGATCAAAAACCCTCTTCATCTCTGAGATGAAAGTAGAGAGGGAGTTACAAACCTCTGAACTATTGTTACTCCACACCATTGAAGCAGATTTGGCGACGGGCGGTTTGCGCATCGCGGACATTTGCTCGACACGTGACCCAAATTAACCCATAGTGGCAGTTAAAATATTAATAGCCTCCATAAGCTCCTGCAGAAATAGTTCATGCCTCCCAACGAGTATCCCCTGGTTAGACAGCGCCTCGCGCAATTGCTCGGTTGCTGCGGGGTCCATGTTATGGCCTGACTATTCTGTTACGGTACATAGTATCAAAGTAGGAACCCAAGGCACACAATCAAGATTGAGCATCAAAACAAGACTTTTACTTAACCAAGGAAGCACCAACTGGAGAACTGCAACAATAACAAGGGAGAAAAATGAAAGGAGGACAAAAAGTGTTGATGCAAAAAACAAATTAAAAAAACATCCACACAATGGATGGATGAAGCGGAACAGGGAACAGACACTGAACAAAATAAGTACAACAAAGTAAAAACTAAAGCTATGAAAACATCACAAAATAAAAACAAAAAGACTCAGATGCCTAGAAAAAGCAAAATAAGTAACAAAAGGAGCACAAGGGTGAAATACTAACATTACTACTACAAAACAAGATCAAAGCTACAAACAAAAGAACAAGATCTCATCCACACAAGAATAGAAAGAACTGGCAAACAAAGAGAAAAGCAACAACAGAAGATAATCTACATAAGATTAACAAACAAAAAGACGGAGAAACAGAAAAGTTCTTACAGTTGACTGAGAACGAGGAAGGGAAAGCAGAAAACTACACTAAGCACGATACACAAGCACAAATAAATGGTTATGAGCAAGCACTAGTCCCACTGTCCCCTGTTTGTTCCATGCTTAAAAGCCAAGCTGATGGCAATGCAGGCCGGGTGTGCCCAGGAGGCTCCATTCAGCCATGACAGCAACTGGAAAAAACCCAAACGAGACCAGGCAGGATTACAGGCTCATGACAGATGCACTGTAAACATTGAGCTTCAGCTGAAGAACAAAAGTGTCAACTTTGACTATATTTCCCTGGCTCTGGATGAGAGTTGTGATGTATGGGAAACTGTGCAGCGACTCATCTTACAGCAGACCTGAAAATCACAGAGGAGAGGAACAACAACAGGAAGGGATCTGCACAGAGGTACATGCAAAATGACCTTTTTATACTGCAGATGTGACTGCTGAAATGAGCAGTCAATCTCAAACTGCAATGTAAGGTCCTTTTTGTGCATGACACGTACAGTGCAGGCGTTGTTGCTAAGAAGTTGCTACTTCTCTCAAGCCAAATAAAAGACTACATTCTCACTCATATGATAACACTGAAGGAAGCCACAGATGATAATCTGATCACCTCCACAAGTATTCATCCATGTTGGAATCACCGCATGTTGAGTTTTCAAGGCAATTTCAAGTCTTCAAAACAGTTCAGAGTGAAGTTCAGTTCTCCCTTCTACGGTGGCCAGGAAGTGCAAAACAAATGAACAAAACACAAAACACTTTTACATTTCAGAAAGCAAATTAACAAAACATGGAACAAATTTACTTTTCAGAAAACACATTAACAAAACACGGAACACTTCTACATTTCAGAAAACAAATTAACAAAAGCCGAAACAAACTACAAGTGACACAACCCGGAAAGGGAATGTACCATCGTGTTGATTGACAGGAAGAGACTGGTAGTGATAACGTACTTTACCGCAACATTTTGAGCCATTTATCGAGTCCAGGTGATGTTTTGTCCATTGTGCGGTCAACACGTAAGCCACTTGATGCGGTTTTGCAGCTCATGCGGTCGGTTTTTGGACTTCTTAAGGGATATGGAACAGATGGAAAGACAAGGTCTACCACAGGAGTGCATCAAGTATTTTAAAGAGGACCACTCGTATGCGGTGATTGTGGACATTATGTCATGTTTACATGGTATGCAGATCACTTTGAGGTCTTTGAAGAGCAAATTGAACGAAGCCGGGTTCTATCGCAGAAAGAATTATTCCTCTGAAAACGCCATCATTCGGGCCATTCGATTGGAACTTCGCAGACCTGGACAGCTGTTTGGCTACCAAACGATGTGCCAAGTACTGAAACAAAAATACAATTTGCGAGTTAAGAGGGATCGTGTTATGAATTTGCTTCAGGAGCTTAATCCTCGACGGTGTGACAGGATAGCACGCAGATTTATAACAAGAACGTACCACTCCTTGGTACCGAATTATATGCGGGACGTTGATGGATACGACAAACTAAAGCCATTTGGGTTGGCCCTTTCAGTATTTATTTTTTGATTTTCACGTCGAGTTTTGTGGCTTGTGTGTGGACCAACAAATAATAACCCAGCAGTGATCGCCCACTATTTCCTGTCATGTGTGGGAAATCTCGCTGTTATTCCCAATGAGAATGAGAATTGATTGTGGTACGGAGACCACCAACCAACCAGCGGATTGGGAAGCTAAGTGGGCTTCATAAAGTAATTTAATGATGAGGAAGCTTTAATTTCATTCTTCACTCATTTGTATACCTATGCATACTATTACTTACAGCTTTTTCATTTCTGGATGGAGCTGTTTGCAGACCTTTGAGACGCTGGATACTTCAACGGGAGTCAAAAGCATCAGTATCTATTGAGATATTGTTTTCATGATGTTATTCATAAGGACTTGAATGAGTGTGTGAGACTGTGGAACAGTCACAGGATTCACCCTTTCAGAAAAACATCCTGTCCAGGAGGCATCCCCAATTAACTTTACTACCTACCACACAGGTAATACATTTATGATAGATTAAACTATGTATTTGCTTTTAACTTGCGTTGAATAAATGCAATTCTTTTGTTTAACACCATAGGTTTGGGTCCAGACAAGATCTTCTGAGAGGAAATGTGGTCCTGGACCTCTGTGTACAACACTGCAATCATCTTTCCTGCCAGGTAGTATTCATCCTAACAGCTGTAAATTAATTTACGTGTAAAAATTAAAACATACCAATACATTATATACTTTAGGATGTTAAGAGGGGAAAACATTTTATGTTATATATATATATATATATATATATATATATATATATAATATAATATAATAACATAATATATTTCAGGTGCTTCATTAGCAGAGTTAAAAACTCTCGTCTTGGACCACCCGTGTCAACTCCCTCCTCAACAACACCAGCATCATCGGTAAATCTGACCAGCATGTCACAGGTTTCAGAGATTGATGCTTGAAACCTCTGACAGCTCCATCCCAAAAATTATCCCTTGAGACGTTGAACCTGCTGATGCTTGTGTGGTCAATAAGACATGAGAGATTTGCTACAATGTCCGGTAGTGTCATGGTCGTCTCCTCCCTGCAAAGACGAATGTGATTTGTGGACATTCCAGACAGTGCACAATGTCCTACTTTTATACAAAGTATATATATGTCAAAAATATTGTACGGCAAAACCAAACCACAGGGAAAAGCTCATTTTACACTGCTGTATGTTAGAAATTCTCCACACTGACTGTAAGCAGCTCCTCCACCTCATCCTCAACACCTGGTGAATACAGGTCTGTGTATCTATGATTGAAAATGTTTAATTAAAACATTCAAATATCTTATAGACATAGCTTCCTCATGAATGAAATTTTAAACAATCACTCTTTTTGTTTTTTTGTTTTGTTTTGCTTACCTGTAGCAAGAAATATTGACTGGATTTGTTTCAGGCGGACCAACATCTTTATCCTTACTATCTGAAAACCAAATAAAAATCCATCCATCCATTTTCTGTACCGTCTATTGTTTTTGTATGCCAATGGGCGCAACTGTATGCGGCACAATATACTTGTACCCTTGGTCTTTTGGTTTTCTTGTCCTTCACACACATGGAATGCGCTAACGATTTTGCCCTTACTAGCTTAGCGTCACTGTCGGCACGTGGCTCAAAAGGGGTGTGTCGTATTTACCTATTCATATCTGTGGTCAAAACTATCCATCCATCCATTCATCCATTCTCAACACCACTTATCCTGGTTAGGGTTGCGGGGTGCTGGAGCCCATCCCAGCTGACTGGGCGAAAAGGCACCTACACCCTGAACTGGTCACCAGTCAGTCACAGGGCACATATGTTATGTCTATATATTGATTTGATCATTTGCTCCCTAGGAGGAACCACATTTCTAGCTCCAGCTGAAAAGGTATGGAAAAGCCTGCTCTATAATATGTAAACAATCAAGAGAAAATAGTGCAGAACGATTGGTGGAACTGATGCCCATTTATTAAACTAAAACTGACCTATTTATTTAATTTCAAGGTATGTTTTTTTTACATTCAAAATTTAAGATGCTTAACCAAGATGTGACCGGTGTGGAACCCGAGGCAGAAAAATGTATAACAAACTCAGACTAGTGATGAATGTTTATTGTATGGTTTCAATATCTAGCTTACCAAAAACTAAAATATTGCAACACTAACCTGTGTATCACATCTATCCATGTGGACTTTAGGATTTGATTTCCCTCCACAATGCATGTGATTGCTATTAGTGTTGTTATTGTTAATTTAAAAAATATATATATATGTTGAAACTGTGATGGCCAGATGTGAGTCTGACAGTACAGAGTATCGAGTTGACAGGTCAGCTGTCTATAAAGCAGGCTTAGTGTCATGTGGAGACAAGATACAAAAAGTAGAATGGTGCCAAGAATCCCCACACGGGAATAACTTTGGCATTGACTAAACAGACTTGCCAAAAGTAGCTGCCGCAGCAGTTACCTAAACAATGTAACAAACGATTGTTGAGGACCCAGGCGTTATGATCTTCTTCACGGATGCAGGTGAGATGAATTAGCAATGAGGGCAGATAGAGACTTAGATAGAGGCAAAAGGTAGGTTGGGGAGGCTTGAAAAATGGATGGCCTCATTGAGGAAGGCGTTCCTCTAATTTGGCACTAGCCAGCAATAAGACTGAACTCTCAAGGGTACAGACATAAAATTAACTGCTGGACGGTGTACACGTAGCAGCTTTAAGGATAAAAGTGATGGCCTTTTAACAACTGCCCAAGTGGGGTACATTATGAGGCAATGTATGGTATACAGTGGGTACGCAAAGTATTCAGACCCCCTTAAATATTTCACTCTTTTTTATATTGCAGCCGTTTGCTAAAATCATTTAAGTTAATTTTTTTCCTCATTGATGTTCACACAGCACTCCATATTTACATGAAAAAAAATGCAATTGTTGACATTTTTGCAGATTTATTAAAAAATAAAAACTGAAATATCACACAGCCATAAGTATTCAGACCCTTTGCTCAGTATTTAGTAGAAGCATCCTTTTGAGCTAATACAGCCATGAGTCTTTATGGGAATGATGCAAGTTTTTCACACCTGATTTTGGGGATCCTCTGCCATTCCTCCTTGCAGATCCTCTCCAGTTCTGTCAGGTTGGATGGTGAACGTTGGTGGGCAGCCATTTTCAGGTATTTCCAGAGATGCTCAATTGGGGTTTAAGTCATGGCTCTGGCTGGGCCATTCAAAAACAGTCACGGAGTTGTTCTGAAGCCACTCCTTCGGTATTTTAGCTATGTGCTTAGGGTCATTGTCTTTTTTGAAGGGTAATGTTCGGCCCAGTCTGAGGTTCTGAGCACTTTGGAGAAGGTTTTTGTCCAGGATATCCCTGTACTTGGCCGCATTCATCTTTTCTTCGATTGCAACCAGTCTCCCTGTCCCTGCAGCTGAAAAACACACCCACAGCATGATGCTGCCACCACCATGCGTCACTGTTGGGACTGTATTGGACAGGTGATGAGCAGTGCCTGGTTTTATACACATACCGCTTGGAATTAACGCCAAAAAGTTCTATCTTGGTCTCATCAGACCAGATAATCTTATTTCTCACCATCTTGGAGTCCTTTAGGTGTTTTTTTTTTTTTTTTTAGCAAACTCCATGCGGGCTTTCATGCGTCTTGCACTGAGGAGAAGCTTCCGTCGGGCCACTCTGTCAGGGCAGCTGCTTCAGCACCCTGAGTCCAGCCCGTGTGTGTGTGTGTGCGCGCACGTGTGTGTGTGTGTGTGTCATGAGTGCTTTGCAGGGTTGACGTGTTAGAGTCTAGCAGCTGCACCTTGTCACCCCAATTACACCTTAAGACGCTGTGGGACTCCAACTCGTCGCCAGACTATCAACGCTCTACGTCGAGTTCGTAGCCTATCTTTTTGCTTCCTGAGGACCTAGTGAGTTACCTCTACCTAATTCTTGTTCTTTGTCCCCAGTCTGCCATCTGCCCTTGCTCCCTGCAAACCAGTGCTCACCTCTTGCGGCCCACCGACAACATGAACTCCTACCCTGCCAGACCAGTCCTCGTTGGAACCTTGCCAATCCCGGATTTAGTTGTCGGAGTTCCTTTGTTCGCTTTCAAGGTGCAATAAACCTTTATTCACAAACTCACCTCCCTGTCCTCTCTGCATCTGGGTCCAACTTGCAACCTGAATCGTGACACACTCTGCCATAAAGCCCCGACTGGTGGAGGGCTTCATTGATGGTTGACTTTCTAGAACTTTCTCCTATCTCCCGACTGCATCTCTGGAGCTCAGCCACAATGATCTTTGGGTTCTTCTTTACCTCTCTCACCAAGGCTCTTCTCCCCCAATTGCGCAGTTTTGTCCAGCTCCAAGAAGTGTTCTGATCGCCCAAAACCTCTTCCATTTAAGGATTATGGAGGCCACTGTGCTCTTAGGAACCTTAAGTGCAGCAGAATTCTTTTTTTGTAACCTTGGCCAGATCTGTGCCTTGACACAATTCTGTCTCTGAGCTCTTCAGGCATTTCCTTTGACTCCATGATTGTCATTTGCTCTGACATGCACTGTGAGCTTTAAGATCTTATATAGGCAGGGGTGTGGCTTTCCTAATCAAGTCCAATCAGTATAATCAAACACAGCTGGACTCCAATGAAGGTGTGGAATCATCTGAACAATGATCAGAAGAAATGGACAGCACCCGAGTTAAATATATGAGTGTCACAGCAAAGGGTCTGAATACTTATGGCTGTGTGATATTTCAACAATTAAGTTTTTCGTTTTTCTTCTGTAAATATGGGGTGCTGTGTGTACATTAATGAGGTAAAAATTGCTGCAATATAACAAAGAATGAAAAAATTAAGGGGTCTGAAAACTTTCTGTACCCACTGTATGTGCAATACGGGTAAAAGCACTTCCTCCCGGTAAATGGCGGAATGGGACTGGGACAAAGCGCCTGTAGGAACTTTAAACATCTACAATGTCTTTCGTTTAACACAGAATGTCACCACAGAGCCACCACAGATGACATTATCCAATGTTTAGGCTTTATTCATGTTTACGTATATCATATCATATTTGTATAAATAAATAGTTTACACGCAATTAACTTTGGTCCGAAGACACGAGCCATGAAGAAAACAAGATTTTAGCCAGTTCAGCTTCAAACTATCATGTCACCTACCCATAGTTATGCTCTTTGGCGCAGCATACATAGGAAGTCCGAGAACCTGTTTTCCAGGTTTGGTCACGTAACATTCCGCATACAGCTGATTGGTCTCAGCACAACACCTATAAAAACTGACCAACTGTTTTGTTAGTAAAGTGGATGAACAGAACACTGGCATGATTCCAAACATCCATCCATCCATTTTCCTTAACGCTTATCCTCACTAGGGTCGCGGGCTGCCGGAGCCTATCACAGCTATCTTCAGGAAAGAGGCGGGGTACACCCTGAACCGGTCGCCAGCCAATCGTAGGGCACATACAAACAAACAACCATTCGCACTCACATTCACACCTATGGGCAATTTAGAGTCTTCAATCAACCTACCATGCATGTGTTTGGGATGTGGAAACCGGAGTGCCAGGAGAAACCCCACCCATGCACGGGGAGAACATGCAAACTCCACACAGGTGGGGCCAGGATTTGAACGCCGGTCCCCAGAACTGTGAGGCAGATGTGCTAAGCAGGCAGATGTGCTAAGAACCGTGCCAGCTGATTCCAAACAGTACAGTTCAAATCTTTTGGATATGGTACCCGTTTCTTTTGTCATCAATACACAGTAGAACACAATGCTATCTTTTGGTTGGTTCATATGAATTCCTTCCTTTTTATGTAACAGTAGAAATGTAAAACGCAAAACACAATATTTAAAAAAATATATAATGCGGTTTATCAGGATGAAAACATGTCAACAGCATTTACCATGTCTCATGGCTCTTCTTTAATGGACTCAAACACAGAAATAAGACAATGACAGTAAATTGTGCTGAATGTCAATCAAGATTTTATGTATCCAAATTGTTAAGATTGTCAATTTTGTTTCATGTGGTTTGATACACAATACTGTACATCTGTAATATCTTGCCCTGCAGCTGATTGATTTTAATCCCCAAGCAAAGTCATACATTTTTTTTGCTTCATGTATTATCATATTTCTAAATTCACCTGATATACTTTTCAGATGGCTGCCCATTTTCTGGAGAAATGCAACATGAATGACAAACTATCAGCTTCCATAAGTGCTGCATACTTGTGTACACACACATAAACACATGCGCACATGTGCACGTGCACACACACATTCGCACAAACACACAAACACCCACACACACACACTTCTCCCTGTTCCCCTTTGTAACTGACAAATTCCACCAAAGCGGCACGGTGGAAGACTGGTTAGAGCTTCAGCCTCACAGTTCTGAGGACCCGGGTTCAATCCCTGGCCTCGCCTGTGTGGAGTTTGCATGTTCTCCCCGTGCCTGCGTGGGTTTTCTCCGGGCACTCCGGTTTCCACATCCCAAACACATGCATGGTAGGTTGATTGAAGACTCTAAATTGCCCGTAGGAGTGACTGTGAGTGCGAATGGTTGTTTGTTTGTATGTGCCCTGCGATTGGCTGGCAACCAGTTCAGGGTGTACCCCGCCTCCTGCCCGATGACAGCTGGGATAGGCTCCAGCACGCCCGCGACCCTAGTGAGGAGAAGCGGCTCAGAAAATGGATGAATGGACATTCCACCAAGTCTTATCTGAATAAACTATGATCCATTCATTCATAAACTGGCTAAAATGTGTAAAATGTGCTTTCCAAACATTTAGATATGACAGCAACATAATGTGATACTTCACAACCTTCTAAATGTCACTTTCGAGCTTGAGTGGTCTCTTAGCAAAGTGTCTTGTGAATTAGTTGCTTGTGACAGAATCCCAACGACAAGCTGGCTGCTGCACCCACCGCTTTACAGAACTCCTTCCATGCAAGGCAGGAGAACTGAGGACCTCGGTGGGAAAAACAATATCGATGGGAATTCCGTGGAGTTTGAAAACACGTTGGACCAGGAGGTTAGCAGTTTCAAAGGCAGAGGGGAGTTTAGGGAGGGGTATGTAATAGACTTATTTGGAAAAAAAGATCAACAATAGTAAAAATGATGGTGTTACCTTCAGAGGAGGGTAGGCCAGTAACGAAGTCCAAAGCGATGTGGGACCAAGGGCGGCTCAGTATAGGCAAGGGGCACAGCAGACCAGCTTGCGGCAGGTGTGAAGACTGCCCTCGGGCACAGACGGCGCAGCCTTGAACAAACTCCTGGGTCAACGACAAGGTCAATTCTTTTGTTTTTGTTGTATACTGAAGACATTTGTGTTTGAGTTTAAAAGATGAATATAAGACAAAAGTTCAGAATTCCAGCTTTCATTTCATGGTACAGTGTTCCCTCGCCACTTCGCGCTTCACGTTTTGCGGCTTCAGTGCTTTGCAGGTTTTTCCAAAATATTCATCAAAAAAAAAAAAATCAAAATTCATCAAAAAATAAAAATGAAAAAATACAGCCATATCACCAGCCACATTGCGGAAAGACGCGTTGTTTCATTTTGATCCACGAGAGAGACGGTTTCCATGCATGCCAGACAAAGAGAAGATGCCCCGAGAAAACCCACACAGGCACGGGGAGAAGATGCAAACTCCGCACAGGCGGGGTATTGAACCCCAGTCCTCAGAACTGTGAGGCAGATGCTCTAACCATTCGTTCACCGTGCCGCCTATCTTAGTGTTGTCCATCCATCCATTTTCTGAGCCGCTTCTCCTCACTAGGGTCGCGGGCGTGGTGGAGCCTATAAGGTATCATCGGGCAGGAGGCGGGGTACACCCTGAACTGGTTGCCAGCCAATCGCAGGGCACATATAAACAAACAACCGTTCACACTCACATTCACACCTACGGGCAATTTAGAGTTGTCAATTACCCTAACATGCATGTTTTTGGGATGTGGGAGGAAACTGGAGTGCCCGGAGAAAACCCACGCAGGCACGGGGAGAAGATGCAAACTCCACACAGGCGGGGCCGGGTATTGAACCCCAGTCCTCAGAACTGTGAGGCAGATGCTCTGACCATTCGTTCACCGTGCCGCCTATCTTAGTGTTGTCCATCCATCCAATTTCTGAGCCGCTTCTCCTCACTAGGGTCGTGGGCGTGCTGGAGCCTATAAGCTATCATCGGGCAGGAGGCGGGATACACCCTGAACTGGTTGCCAGCCAATCGCAGGGCACATATAAACAAACAACCATTCACACTCACATTCACACCTACGGGCAATTTAAAGTTGTCAATTACCTTACCATGCATGTTTTTGGGATGTGGGAGGAAACTGGAGTGCCCGGAGAAAACCCACGCAGGCACGGGGAGAAGATGCAAACTCCACGCAGGCGGGGCAGGGGATTGAACCCCAGTCCTCAGAACTGTGAGGCTGACGCTCTAACCATTCGGTCACCGTGCCGCCTATCTTAGTGTTGTGTTAGTGATAATTTTTTTGTTTAAGCGATAACCTTTCTTGATTAGTTAAGCCCTTACAATGCCGCCTAAGCGCTGTGCCCCTGCGAAAGCTTCCTCCGGGGCGCCCAAGAGGAAGAAGATGATGACCATCAGCGAAAAAGTTAAACTTTTAGATATGATCAAAGAGGGCAGAAGTTATGCATCTGTGGCAAGCCATTATGGCGTGAATGAATCTACAGTGCGGTACAACTAGAAAGAGGAAGCAAACATCCGCAAAACTGCTTCAATAAGGAAGCGAAACGTGTGGTAACTCCGCGTAATAAGAGACGGGGTTATGTCCTTGTACAGGGGAATTTTGAAGCAAAAGAAAAAACAAAGACAACAACTACCCATCACCATGTTTTTCTCCAAGCTTAAACCCCAGCGACACCATCAGCGCCTCCAGCAGTCTCCGAGGGACCTAAAGCCTCTACGGGTCAAGTGAGAGCCTCTCCTCCGCCACCAACGCAAGCCTCTTCGCCTCTCTCAGAAGGCAATGTTGATGAATGTTAATTACTGTATAAGGTTTTATAATTAAAGATTTAAGTAAATACGTGTACTGTTGTAATCTTTGTCTCAAATATGTAAAGTATAAATACTGTTTACATATTTTAAACATTCTGGTACCCACATACACATTCACAAAACTTCCTGGAGGGGGGGGGCGGCAAATCTGACTTCGCAGTTTTTCATCTTTCGCGGGGGGTTCTTGTCCCCATTAACCGCGAAAAACGAACGAGGGATCACTATTTACATCTAGATGTCAATCAGAGGGCACATACTGTATAAAGTCAGGACAGCGCACTATTTGTTTGAAGCCACTCACTTTTTAAATGAGCAAAGTTTTTGGACATACTTGGCAAATAAAGATGATTCTGATTCTGATTAAATTAACTAAAAGTGAATAACATTTAGTATTTGGTGTCATAACCCTTACTTGCAATAACTGCATCAAGCCTGCAACCCATTGACTTCACCAGACTGTTGCATGAAAACGCATGTTTCAGACTCCAGAGACTTGTTTGCATTCCTCAGAGTTAACTGCTGACATGCAGCTCTCTCTCATGCTTTCTCACTGCACTGCGAGTTTATTTACAACAGACAATAAATATATCTATCATGACATGGCCGCCATGTCAATGCCCCGCAATCAGCATGGCTGTCACGTATGCACGGGAGGCACATAAAGTATTTTGGAATTGGATCTTTTTATTTTTATTTTTTATTTTTTACCCTATATCTATGACCCGAAAATATGTCAGTCCCATTCACTGCCTGCATTGTGCCCCAGTAAACAAGGGTCTCGGGTCTCGGGCTGCTGGAGCCTATCCCAGGTATCGTCGGACGAGAGGCAGGGTACACCCTGAAGTGGTCGCCAGCTAACTGCAGGGCAGATATAAATAACAACCATTAGCACTCACAGTCACACCTCTGGGCAATTAAAAGTCTTCATTTTAACGTGCATGTTTTTGGGAAGTGGGAGGAAACTGGAATACCCCCGAGAAAACCCACACAGGCACGGGGAGAACATGCAAACTGCACACAGGCGAGGCTGGATTTGAACCCGGGTCCTCAGAACTGTGAGGCAGATGAGCTAACCAATTGTCGGTGCAAGATAAAAGCAAAAAAAGCTCCACGACAAGAGGTGAGGACTGCAGCAAATGCGAAGGTGTATGGCAAGGAAGTTTTGCCAAAAAGATAATAGAACTTTTTGGTGATTGGGACTCGGAACAACAAACGTATCCAACAAGGAGTGATCCCAAAATAATATTAGTTATGTAGCAACATTTCCATTTAGTTGCATGAAGTTTCTGTGACATAAATCCTATATGGCTAAAGTTTAGGCTAATTTAAAATAGTCACTGAATAGTGCAGTGCTTCTGAAGTTAAAATAGTAAATAAGCCGAATTAACAAAGTACACAATTGTCAGGCAAATGGAAAACAGACCACTCAAACTGACTCACGCTAATGTTCTTTTGATGTCAGGGTTATAAGTACAAGGCGACAGTTTTGCTCTCAAGTCGGTGGAAAGACTCCAACATTTTGACATTCTCACACCATAAAATATGTTATATGTGCACGTTAGAAAGTATTGAAACAATAAGTGGGATAATTTGATTTAGACTAGACTTCAATAAGTGTATTTGTGACTTAAAGGAGCATATACTAACCACATCTGCCTCACAGTAAGAAAGGTCTGGTTTTAATTCCCAACTCAGACTGTTATTTGTTGGTTTTGCCTGTATCCCCGTGTTTACATGTTTTTTTCTTCAACGTCCCAACTTCCAATGAAGTTGGGACGTTGTGATTCATTCGTTCATTTTCCATACCGCTTATCCTCACTCGGGTCACAGGCGTGCTGGAGCCTATTGCAGCTATCTTCAGGAAAGAGGCGGAGTACACCCTGAACTGGTCGCCAGCCAATTGCAGGGCACATATAAACAAACAACCATTCACACTCACAGTCACACCTACGGGCATTTTAAAGTCTTCAATTAACCTACCATGCATGTTTTTGGGATGTGGGAGGAAACCGGAGTAACCAGAGAAAACCCACACAGACACAGGGAGAACAAGCAAACTCCACATAAGCGAGGCCAGATTTGAACCTGGGTCCTCAGAACTGTGAGGCAGATGTGCTAACCAGTTGTCTACCATCTACCGGTTGGGACGTTGTGTAAAAAGTAAAGAAAATCAGAAAACAATGTTTTTTTGTTTTGTTTTGTTTTTACAAATATTCTCTCATTTTGAATTTGATGCATGCAACACATTCCAAAAACGCTGCGACATGGCCCAAAAGACTGGGAAAGTCGAGGAATTAAAACAAAACAAACAAACAAAAACACCTGTTTGGACATAAAGTTCAAAAGTCAGCATCTGTGATGGTATGGGGGTGTGTTAGTGCCCATGGCATGGGTAGGTTGCACATCTGTGAATGCACCATTAATGCTGAAAGGTACTGTACATACAGGTTTTACTCGGTATTAATTGTCAGTTAGTATTTTTATACATTGTGAAGCGACGACATAATAGCCAGCCTCCTCATCATGACTGATGCTTTTTTTCCAAATCGACCAGTAAGCGATTTATTTTTAAGGGTAATGTTCTAAGATAAGTTTGAAGTTAAATGAAAGGGTTTTGGGATCATGGTTTGGGGTATACTGTATTTACGGTTATTTACGGTTACGGTTATTAAAATGGGCAATTAGGATTATTGTGGCTTGGCATAACGGTTGGAAATCATTGGTCTATAGCTGTATGTGGCCGGTAATGTGGCCTGTATGTGGCCTGTAATGTGGCCTGTAATTGACTAGGCTTCAATTTCAATTAACCCGTTAGAAACAGTTTCTCAATGTGTCAATGGATTTGCAGCGATCAACACAATTGTCTTTTAAACTATACTGTATATATTATACACACTATGCACACCATATAAAATAATGCAATAATATAGCAATTTAACCACTTGTTTGGACCACAGGAAACATTCCAAATGTTTTCTTACTTTTACCTTATCCTGTTCAGTGCCAGAGCTGGAGCCAATTCAGGCTGACATCGGGCAAAAGGCAGAACACACCCTGGACTGGTTGCCAGTCCATCACTGAGCACATACAGTATAGGGACAGGCAACCATTCACACCGTGACTGAGTGGGAACTGAGCCAGTGCTGCCTGCACGTCGGACGATCTATCCACTACACCTCCAGTGACTCATCAGAAAGCTATTGTAAATTCAACTTGTATGAAGGGAATCAAAGTCATACACTTGGACGTCAGTATTTAATGAGTATGTCAAAGCATCTCAACATCACCTTGGGCAATCTCCTCTCTGATCTTAATCTCATGTGTGATTGTGAGAGATGTCCTTGTCTTGAAGAGACTGGCAGGCTTTCTTTCTTTACCAGTTTATGAGAATCACTGCTTGATGGAATGCAATATTTTTTCCTCTTGTGGGGTGTATTAAAAAGAAAACTGCAAGACCATAGTAGCATAGGAAGTAGTTTTGATTACATGTATTTGATGACAATTAGGACTCTTAAATCTAATATTGTTAACCCTGGTCACACCAAATAGTTTTTAAAATTCTATGGGAGTAAATAAATGCTAACATGGGATACGTTATATTTCAGTACATCTGAAACAGTACACCAGGACACTAACACAATTGTAACCTTTCATTCAGACAAGGCTTGTTGCATGAACTGGTGAAGCCTGCTCGGATGAGAGGCGAAACTTCTTCTAAGACAAACAGAACAGTGCAGTTGCAATCGACTCAATGCCCTGAGAAAGACTGTATGCATTGTATGATTTGTATGTGGATAAAAAGACTCGAATTAGACTATGTCGATCAAATGTGATATGATCATACTGGTCCACAGAATAAGTTACTTGAGCTGGTATTCATGTGACCACAACTCTGTACTATATAACCATATCCTTACAGGATGGTATTTAAACCAAAGCACGCCCTTAAAAAAGTGGTGACTCATTTATTTCCCAGTAATAAAATCAGGTTTCAGATGTCCCACAAACATAGCTGAGCCAGTATCAATCAGAATTCTGTTGATTACCTAAATTGACTACTAATTTGGCCGGATTTGGCTCAACCTCTGCAATCCAATGGTTTAGACTCTATTTATAGTGAACCCCCAGCTATTCACAATGTTTTGTCTGAAACCTAACTAAAGCTATTCCTTGCTAAACTCACCTATTCACACTTTTTAACACCACAAGATGCTCCCAAAATGCCCTGCTACTTCTAAGTCGTCATGGAGTAGCATTGGGCTCCAGCTGATAGTTAGATATATAGATTAACATTTTTAGAAGGGTTCAGGGGGTTAAATTGCTTGTGTATTTTTGCTATTCATGTCAGGGCTTGGTGCCTAACCCACAATACACAATTCCATTCCAAATATGTGCATCCAAGCAATAAAAAGTCACTTTTCAATAATATTCCTTTTAAATCCATCCATCCTTCCATCCATTACTTACAAGACGACGGAACGGACAAAAAAATTAAATAAATAAATGTACCTAAGCACAATTATTGATATTCAGACTACTGACAGTCATCAAAATAAATATAAGCCATTTTTCAATTGTTGATAAAAGGCTCGTTAAAACGAGCTCGCACATCGCTGGTCTTTCGTCAGACTACGACGACAAATTCACAGCAATGGACTTCAATGTACTGCATTTGATGAACGAGTAGACAGAATTATTAGACAGCTCAGTCACATTCATAGGCTACGTGATGTACTGTGACGTTTGCTTTCCATCGCTGTAGTCTACATTGGGTTATTACTCGTGTGTTTGCATAAAGTAAAACAATGTCAGACGAGGGTATTGACAGCTAATGGCTTTACAACGATGAAATACTACATTCCATGAGTGAACATATAGTGGGTACGGAAAGTATTCAGACCCCCTTAAATTTGTCACTGTTATATTGCAGCCATTTTCTAAAATAATTTCAGTTAATTTTTCTTCTTCAGTAATGTACCCCATATTACATACAAAATGGAATTAATGAAATTTTTGTAGATTTATTATGAAAGAAAAACTGAAATATCACACAGCCATGAGTATTCAAATTCTGATTCTGATTCTGATGCTGATGCTGCCACCTCCATGCTTCACTGTTGTGACTGTATTGGACAGGTGATGAGCAATGCCTGGCTTTCTCCACACATACCGCTTAGAGATTAAGGCCAAAAAGTTCTATCTTGGTCTCATCAGACCAGAGAATCGTATTTCTCACCATCTTGGAGTCCTTCAAGGTTTTTTTTTTTAACAAACTCCATGCAGGCTTTCATGTGTTTTGCACTGAGGAGAGGCTTCCGTCGGGCCACTCTGCCATGAATCCCCGACTGGTGGAGGGCTGCAGTGATGGTTGACTTTCTAGAACTTTCTCCCATCTCCCGACTGCATCTCTGGAGCTCAGCCACGGTGATCTTTGGGTTCTTCTTTACCTCTGTCACCAAGGCTTTTTACCCCGATTGCTCAGTTTGGCCGGACGGCACAGGCCTAGGAAGGGTTCTGGTCATCCCAAACGTCTTCCATTTAAGGATTATGGAGGCTACTGTGCTCTTAGGAACCTTAAGTGCAGCAGAAATATGGGGTGCTGTGTATACATTACTGAGGGGAAAAAAATTTACTTAAATGATTTTAGCAAATGGCTGTAATATAACAAAGAATGAAACATTTAAGGGAGTCTAAATACTTTCCGTACCCACTGTAGATTCACTCATGTAATGCAGTATTTCATCGTCATAAACCTGTTACTGTCAATACCCTCGTCTGACATTGTTGTACTTTATGTAAACCCGAGTAATAACCAGACGCATTTTCTTCCGCAGAGACAACTACAAGACAACCACTTCTACAACAGCGCGCAGCTCTACAAAAATTCCTTTTAGAGGAATACAGAACAAAAAGGACATGAGAGCTTTTTGGCTCAGTCTCATGTCTTTTACACTTTTCCAGCTAAAATACAGATACTGTTTTTAAATTTGTTGTTTATGCTCTAAATGTTATGTTGTCATACATATTCCATGTGTTTGATACATTTCCTATTTGTTATACATATTTTAAAATTTCTTCCGAGCATGTTTTTTCCCTGTGGCCCTTGACAATATTAATGTCTTTTCCTGCTCGTTATGTTTTCGTTTCTACCTGTTCTCGTCAGCCCTCTACCTTTTGTCAACCAATCAGCTCCATCTAGCCACTTGTGGCTTGTCCAGGTGCTCCTCGTTGTCTCGTCAATTTGTTTCCTGTATTTTCACGACTATAGGGTGCACCGTATTAAAAGGCGCAGCCTCAGTTATGGGGTCTATTTATGTATTTAACACATACATATGGGGCACCGTACTATTGGGCGCAGGCATGGTAAAACATACGCTAGCTTAAAACATACGGCAGGATGCATGCACGCTAAAACAATGTTTTTAAAAAGGCAGCAGGCGCAAAACTGAATTTGGTTGTACTTTATTGAAGAATTGAACAATGTACTCCTGATTTTGATCAATCTTCATCCACAAATCCATCAAAGTCCTCATCTTCTGTATCCGAAATGAACAGCTGGGAAAGTTCTCCAACAAGCACGCCAGGTTCCCTCTCGTCATTGTCAGGGTCAGTCTCGATGCTGGGGGATTGTTCAGCAATGATGCCGGCTTTTGCGAACGCTCTGACAACAGTCAAAGCACATACATTAGCCCAAGGCATCCACAATCCATTTACATATGGTGGCGTAACTCGCCCGGCGTTGCCTCCCAGTCTTAGTTGCACTTGTTTTTACACAGCGGCTGTAAGATGGGCACGCATGGAGTCACAGCTCAACAGGGACGGTGACGCAAAAAAGAACCTCTGGTCTCTTTACGTACACCTCAGTCAGCCACTCTCTCATTTTCTCCTCATCCATCGAGCCCTTTATATTGGCCTTAACGATGACTTCGGCTGGAAGCTTTTCTTGAGGCAGCGTCTTCCTCTTAAAAATCACCATAGGTGGCAGTTTCTGTCCATTACCATGACAACCAAGCACAACAGCAAAAACTGACTTCTCGTGCCCCGTTGTGCGTATCGCTACCGTGGTGGTCCCCTTCTTCTCTACAGTGTGGTTCACCGGGATGTCGTCCATGTTGGTGATGTGGTTGGGCTGGATGCATTTGTTGGCAATTTTTTTACTGCAGTAGGAGTGGAAGATGGCCAGCTTTTCCTTGTAATCCGCTGGAAGTTGCTGCGCCACGGTAGTCCTTGCCCAGATGGATGGCGTCGTTACATTAAACGAAAGCACCAAGACGGACCTCCTTGAAAATGTTTGATTTTCAATTCTTCTGCAAGCATTATTTCCCTCAGTCAAATGGTGAGTGTAGAGACGCTTCTCCCGGGTGTTCTTTGCTCATTAATCCATTGCTCGAGTTGGTCTTCCAACTCAGGCCACCTCGCCCTGTTTCCGCGGAAACTCAGCTTCGTCTTCTTGACTTGGCGAAGCTCGTTTTCCTGCTTCCTCCACTTGCGAACCATGGATTCGTTGATCTTGAATTCTCTCGCAGCTGCTCGATTCCCATATTCCGCCGCGTAACTAATAGCTTGCAGTTTAAACTGTGCTTCGTAAGCTTGTCTCTTCATAGGTGCCATTTTCAGGGGTCCTTGGCCAAACTGATGCACATATGCACTATATATATGCACTATATACCTACTGGGGGCGTCTTTACCGTCGTCTGTCACACGCACCCTTCCCCCTTTACGTCCGCATGCTGTCCTCAGTCACGTCCGCCTTCCTCTATATTAGCAGCGTGTCGGGAGGAAATGCTCCCAGTCAGTCAAGCGGAGCGCTCATTAATGTCACACAACAACAGATTTACAGATTTTAGAACTCGGTGGAAACATAACGCGCGCCGCATTATAAGTAGCCCCGTCCATTTTGGAGACAATTTAATACTTTTAAGTGCGCCTTATGGTCGTGAAAATACGGTATATTTAGTTCCCTGCTTTCTTTCAGTCTGTGTTGTTGCATTGTTGTTGGTTGGTTCATTTCCTCCGACTTCTGCTTCTTCTGTCTAGCTTCCCGGTTTTTTTTTTGTTTTTTTTTACACGTTTACGCCAAGTGTTTCTTTGGTTACTGATTTTTGGCTCTTATTTAAGTTAGTATTTAGATTTTTCCATGTGCCTTGGCTTCCTGTTGTTGTAAATAAATCATTCTTTATAATCCCTGCACTCCTACCTGGTGTCCGTGCTTACCTGGACTTGGGTCCTCCACCTTATTGTCCCCAAAACTGTGAAAACCCAAACTTCACAATTGGTCTCAAATGAGAGCACTCAAAGTCTAAGTCTGGAAGTGTGACTGAATCTCATTTTATGGCTGCAGGATTGTGTAACATCAATTGTGCTGCCACGGGAGCAACATTTAACCCACCTTTCGTAGTTAGTTGTTGAAACATATTTCTTGTAAATTATATAAATCACACTAAAGATTCTAATAAGGTATAATGAAAATTTGCCAGTCGCAAATTGGTGCGAATCAATTTCCATCCATCCATCCATTTTCTGAGCCGCTTCTCCTCACTAGGGTCGTGGGCGTGCTGGAGCCTATCCCAGCTGTCATCGGGCAGGAGGCAGGGTACGCCCTGAACTGGTTGCCAGCCAATCGCAGGGCACATACAAACAAACAACCATTCGCACTCACAGTCACACCTACGGGCAATTTAGAGTCTCCAATTAATGCATGTTTTTGGGATGTGGGAGGAAACCGGAGTGCCAGGAGAAAACCCACGCAGGCACGGGGAGAACATGCAAACTCCACACAGGCGGAGCCGGGGATTGAACCCTGGTCCTCAGAACTGTGAGGCTGACGCTCTAACCAGTCGTCCACCGTGCCGCCGAATCAATTTAACAAGTCAAATACAAACTCTTTAGGTATTGGAACATGAAAACAAGATTAAACTGAATATGTCACGCTCTGCAATTCAGAAGTGGCCCAAATGAACAGAGAAGAGTTTAGATTGGTAGAGGTGAAGATTCTGAAGTGGCAATTTGACTGATGTACATTGGTGGAGGGGGACTGGGTGACTGAGGAAATCTGAAATTAGATGAATATGCAGGTGAGTGAAGAGGGAAAGGGCAGAAATTACATCCCTCCATCCCTTTTCAGAACTGATTATCCTCACTGGGGTCTCGGGTGTGCTGGAGTCTAACCCAGCTGACTTTGGGCGAGAGGCGTTGTACACCATGAACTGGTCGCCAGCCAATCGCAGGGCACATATAAACCATTCACATTAATAAAGTTAATGTCCTTGTCCAAACTGACTGAGTCAATGTTCCTATAGTATAGCAGGGAAATGAAAGTAACCTTGCAAAGAATGAATGGGCAAATAAGAGAAAAATGTGCTAAAATAAATGTCCCTGTGTTCATTTGTTTTTGTCATGAACAGTTTGTATTCTTTGTATGTTAGAATACAGCTTGTGCAAAAGGAATACAAAGTCAACTTTCCCCATCTTGTCAAAATATATCACGTTCTTTGCCCAAAAGAGAAAAAAATGTTGTTATGATGGTGGATACTAGTGTACTTGGGTTTTGTATAAATGTATCCCAAGGAATACTCTTTCGGGTTTTTCATTCAAGATTTCACGATTCATTACAATAAACAGATTTGCCATTAAATTCAAGAAATAGATGTCTTTCCTTGATGTATTGTACTCAAGATGGCTCTGTGTTTTTGTTTATTTTGTTCACAGCTCTAATGACTATTGATATGACATCTCCCACTCTCTGCATGTGGTGGATCATTTTTCTTACGATGCTCTACCCTTTGAAAGAGCCAATGTGATAATGTCACACATATTGATGGGCTCTCAGCAGGAAAGCTGTGGCGATTAGATAGCTAGGTAGAAGGAGGGAAAGGACGGAAATAAAAAGATGCAGCTAGGGCTGTAAAGTTAATTATCAGGCCACAAGTCATTGGCCTAAAAATCAGATTGAAGGAGAGAGGAGGGTAAAGGGACACAGAGTTCATATTGTTAAGAGGAAAACTGTGGCTATAATTCACTTTCTTCTCTCCAGGGGAATAATTTTCCCACTTCCTGCAATTTAAGGATTTTGCTTCCACACTAAGCCCATTTGAATGTTTGTTCCTGTTGACTTTTATAGCACGTACTCACAACTCAATGGCCCTATTCTGTATTATAAATCCGTCATTACTGGAAGCAATTGTTTTCTGTTTTCTTCACAGCTGTTTCCCCTTGCCCAAGGCTCCTTCCCTCAACAACACTGTGATGCACACAGATAAAAGGCTAGTCTATTGGGCGCAGATGTCCCTCAAGGTCAATGAAGTAAAATGCTTTTGAAATAAATAGTGACTGGCAAAAAAATTAGAGGCCTTCGCTGACCAATATTCTGGAGAGAATTATGAGGATGCCTATTACCTGGAGGTCATGCTCATGCACCTGCCCTTTTACCCTGAACAAAAAAGTGCCCTCTTTGCTGTAACCCATTTTTTCTTCATTCATAAATATTTAAAAGAAAAATTACCATCTCTGTCTTGAAATTTACCCAAAGTGTTTTGAAATCTGACGAGCATTTATTTTAGTCCTTAGGAGAATGATACGTAGACTCCCGCCTTGTCCCCACAACCCTTCTCCTCCTTCCAAAAACCTTTTGTTTGAACAGGGGCGTGTTGACTTTTTACTGGATATCCGCGGTAGACAGCCTTAACCTCCTTGGTTCATAGTTTTATTATCGACAGTGTTGATTATGGTAACAGAAATAAATATGTTTGTACTTAAGTTCAAGATGAAACCAAGTAAATGAGATGGCTTTTGTGGCTTGTGAACATTGCTTGGGACATAACAGACCCACATTCCAGTGATAAAATGCCATCCCTAATCTTCCACGATGCATTTGCAGTTGTACCTTGAATTAAAAAGAAGACTACACCTCTATGCACAAATGTTTTGGAAATGCTTTAGTACGAGAGGAACACTTAAAAGTTTGGTTTTATACACTTTGTATGTATTGAACATTCAGGTCAGAATTAATGTTGTTCTGCTGCAACTCAATTACTCTATGCCTTCAGGTAAGGTAATGTCAATTAGGAATAATATTCTTCCTGTCTAACTTGAGGAAACAGTCTCTTCTACCCCAGGTAAGACATTTAGTACAATTAGATTGTGTGACTGCACAGATTACCAAATATGCATATATATATTTTATAGCTGATTTGCAGATTTTCCTGATCCCAGGATTGTCACGTTCTCGTCTATCCTCAGTTTCTCTTCAGCTCACCTATGCACAAAGCACCTCCACGTTCGGTGTATGGTGGCTTGTTAACTTGGTTGTGGCGTGGAACGGAATGCAGCCAAACAAGAAGTGACCTGATTGGAGAACAAGGATGTATGTAACAAATGTATCCTGCCCGATGTCGTATTCTGTAGAGCGGGTTTCCCAGACGGCAAGAAATATTTTCCAGAGCAATACTAAATTGGGCGGCACGGTGCACGACTGGATAGCACATCTGCCTCACAGTTCTGAGGTCTCGGGTTCTAATCCCGCCTCCCTGTGTGGCGTTTGCTTGTGCCTGCTTGGGTTTTCTCTGGGTAATTTGGTTTCCTCCCACATTCCCAAAACATGCATGGTAGGTTAATTGAAGACTAAATTGTCCATAGGTGTGACTCTGAGTGCGAATGGTTGTTTGTTTTTACAGTATGTTCCCTCTGATAGACTGGCAACCAGTTGAGGCAGGTGTACCCCGCCTCTCGCCAGAAGTCACCTGAGGTAGGCGTGAGCACAACCGCGACACTAGTGAGGATAAGCGCTTCAGAAAATGGATGGATGGAAGTCTAAATCGATGACATCGCCATTCCACAACACTCCCGCTCCCGGTCCCTTCGTAAAACATCATATCCGGTTGCCCGCAAAGTCAGGCCTTCAAAGTGAAAGCATACTAGTCAAATAACACGAAACACAAAGTCCGGTTGACCTCAGAAAAGCAGGACCAGTTTATTTAATGTCGCAGCCCACAGTACAACCAAACAAATAAAAAATCAAATTAAAGATTTCATTTCAAAGAATTTCATTTCATTTCAAAGAAAGATTTCAAATCAAAGAATCAAAAAATCTCATCAAATCAAATCAACTACTCAGTGGGGTCAACAGAAGAAAATACACATTCCGCAGGAGCCAAATCAGAGTCCTGATCTCAACTCAACTGAGATGCTGTGATATGACATCCCAAGAACATCGCTGAACTGAGTTTTGTAAAGAGGAAGGGTCCAAAATTCCCCCTGACTGTTGTACAGGTCAAATCTGCAAGTACAGGAAATAACTGGTTGAGATTGCTTACAAGAGGGTCAACTAGTTATTAAATCCAAAGGTTCACATACTGGCGGCACGGTGGACAACTGGTTAGAGCGTCTGCCTTACAGTTCTGAGGACTAGGGTTCAATCCTAGGTCCCGCCTGTGAGGAGTTGCATGGTAGATTAATTGAAGTCTCTAAATTGCCCTTAGGTGCGAATGGTTGTTTGTTTATGTGTGCCCTGCAATTGGCTGGCAACCAGTTCAGGATGTACCCCACTTCCTGCCTGATGATAGCTGGGATAAGCTCCAGCACGCCCGTGACCCTTGTGAGGATAAGCGGCTTGGAAAATGGATGGTTCACATACTTTTTCCATGCTAGATTGTGACGTTTCCATGTTGTTTTAAGTAAAGAAAAAAAAATGGAAACAAATAATTGTTTGTTTGGCATGAGTTTGAGAAAACTGTGTTTGTTGTTGTGGCTTTGATTAAGTTCAGATCACATATTATGACCAATGTATGCAGGAATCCAAGTCATTCCAAAGATTTCACATTCTTTTTCATGCAGCTGTGTATCCTCATGTGTGTATGGTCAAATGGTTTACCATGATTTGGTGGAAGCATGTTCCTGCCTTGTTGTTGCAAAGAGTTGACAAAACAGTTTCCTAATGTATTTAAATGTGTTTAAAACTATATTAAACTGTTCCTGTATGACGTACAATTTTTTTCAGGTGCAGTTTGCCAACATTTTAAATATAGATTAAAAACAGTAAGACTTTCATTTGAGTACATATTGTTTAAAATATGAACTTTTTTTCACAATGTAAAATATTTCTGCTCAGGTTGATTTATATATAATTAACACTAAATGTCATCTGTCGTGCTTATAGAACATTTCTCACAGTTGATGCTCAAGATACAAAAAGAGTGTTACAGGGAGATTGATGGATGGAAAAAGATGCGGTAGAGGACGATGACAGATGAAAAGATGTGTGGATGCAGACAAAGAGGACGAGGGCATAAAGCAGAGGGAACGCACCAGGGAGATCAGGGGAAGAAAGAGAAAATTGACATATAGCCCTCTCCACAGGGACGCAGATACTGACTGTAATATGTTCTCAGTAAGAGGGCTATAGTTGATATTGGTGGTGGCCCGATGACTTTTGCTTGGCGCTGTTTTCACATGAATCAAATAAAAAACATTTATCCTCCATTCCAAAAGAACAGATGTTGAACAGGTAGATGCAGGACCACAGCAGCTATTGATGACAGAACATCTTTGAGAGTTGTAGAGAAGGCCACAAAACAACTCCTGTATTAGTGACACTAGCAACAATCTCCAGAGAGTAGGAGTGAAGGTATCTAAATATACCGTTTAAAGACAATTTCATGAACAATGGCACAGAGACTCCAGAAGATGCAAACCATTCATCATCAAAAGAAGAAAAGGAAGACCAGGCTGGAATTTAAAAAAAATGTTTTCTTTAAAATGCCGCGCAAGTTCGGCGAGATCACTAAATATGTTTTTTTATAAGCTGGAAAGAGATTTGGTCGAGTCAAACCAAGGAGAGTTTAATCCAAGGAGAGTGAAATATTTTCTCCTGTTTCCTCTTTAATATTCCATTCAGTTATAAAGTGATAGTAAATAATTTGTCTATATGTGTCCTGAGACTGGCCAGCGAGTCCAGGGTGTAAAAAAAATAATAATGCACTACACTTTTATATAGCCCTTTTCTAGGCACTCAAAAACACTTTACAATTGCATGCATTATTCACGCCTCCCTCTGGCAGTGGTAAACTACTTGTGCAGAATAGCAGTATAGAAAATAAATGGTTGGGTTCCGTAGTTTATGTCAAATATGGTGTTAGGTGACGAGTCCCATCACACTAAAATAACTCCAGGATGTCCACACCAAAATGCAAAGGAACATGTGCTTGTTTTCTCAAATGATCATCCTGTCTCCACTGAGCTAATATGGAATTTGTTGTGTGTGATAGCTTAGTGCCTGGGGACACTTCTCTGATTCTGGAAAGTACTGCCAAGAAGGCACCACAGGCAGTTGGTCCATACATTAATCCAGTCATCTATTTTCTATATTGCTATATCTATATATATCTATATATCTATCTATATATATATATATATATATATACATACATATATATATATATATATATATATATATATATATATATATATATATATACATACATATATATATATATATACTCTATTATCTGATTAGGGGCAAATACTGGACTAGGGGTTTGAACTACTTCTGATTTTTTTGTAGTCGACTTTAAGGTGATGATAGCCGAGTGACCATTGACTATTCGATGATGTAATTTTTATTTTTCTCAACATTAGGGATGTACCCATCCAACTTTTTCACTTCCGATCCGAGATCGATATTGCAGCCTTGAGTTTTGGCCGATACCGACATCGGTCTGATTCGATATCAACAATAATCATACATAATTTACTTATTTTGTAGTATGAAAAGGCTTGACCAAGTGACACAGTATTACCCAAATAGAGAATAATAATCAACTTCCGTAGGTATGAGGAAAAACTGACCCATTTATTATTAACCAATGGGTTACATGAAATAACTGCTGTGCACATCTTTGGCCTCTGAGCGGCAGTGTGGTGCACACAGTAATACACACTTGGAGCAGCGGAAATTTAGCCACGATCTAATATTGTTAATATAACTAATTTTTCACAGTTTGAAGACTATATGCCAAGAGAGCATTGTTACATTGTTCGTATGCGTTTATACAGCATTTATGTAGCAATATTAATTTTTTTGAGCGATATAAGTGATATTAGAGTTTGATGCAAATTTTTTTTGTTAGATCGTGAATGGTGTTTTTCATTCATTGTGTGTTTAAGCTCGCGATTTTTGTGAACAAAAATGAAGAAAGAAACGAAATCTCCGATGTATTTGAACATTCCATAGGTGTAATTCTTTTGTTAGTTTAGTTTTACATTGGACTTCAACTGGAACGTCAATAAACAACTTTAAGCAAGCAACATTCATTCTTACTCCTTTCTGCTATGGTAGCACCTTAGCAACCTGTTGTGATCACCTACAATCTGTATGCCGTCCGGGCGCTGTTGAATAGAAGTGTTGGCGCATGGAATGGACTGCCTGTATAAGAATGCTAAAATCAGAGATTTTTATCCAGTCCGATCTGATCCTCGTTTTTGCTGACATGGAACTGATATCCGAGCTAAAAAAATCGGATTGGGACACCCCTAGCCACCCGCTGTCCATGCTCCATAGTCTCACTCACTCACACACTCTCTGGCTGCTGTCCTGATTCCTGAAGGCACACACCCCAATTCCCCGACCCATTCAACCAATTACTTTTAGATACCTTCAAGGTACAGTCGGAATTTGTACAACTCCAACAACAATTTTTGTAACGCAATTACAGGGTCCTTACCTGCTACAGTATTTAAAAATTAGGGTTGGGCATTGAGAATTGAAAACGTCTTGGGACCGGGAACAACGTTCCAGTTCTCCCGGAATCGTTCAAATTAAAAAAATTCGGTTCCCAGTTTCGATCCCTGCAGTCCACTGACTCCGAAGAAGTGCCGAAAACCAACGAAGAAGAAAGCGCTTGTGCCGTTGGGAACAAGCGCTTTCTATATAGATTATATTGTGCCAAGGAGCCTTTCACAATGTGTAGAAGTCTGACGTGCTCCCTCCCACTCCGAGCCTCAGCCTAAACTGCGCGGAGCTTCATTGAAGTCAACTCTCAGACAATTGGGTGAGTGAAACAATAAAATACATCCTTGCCAACATTGAGCCAGCTAACAAAGTAAACGGTTGGTTGCACTTTTGCACTGATGGTTTGTAGCGTTTATTTTAGTCTATGACCTCAACAGACAAAGTCTTTGTAATTTTAACCAAGAGTTAGTCAGGGCTAGACAGCAACACTTTTCTGAAGTCATCAGTAAGAACTTCAACAATACTCTCACTCTGTTTGCTGTGGTTGCCAAGCTCACAACCCCCCCGAATCAGATAGCTCCAGAACTCCTAACAGCAGACAAATGCAATGAATTTGCTTGTTATTTTAGTGAAAAAATCAGGTTAAATATTAGCGCAAAATGATAAAATGATACTACATCTGAAGCCACCCAGGAAAAACTCTATTACCATGTCAGAATTTGATACAGTTGACCAAAAATCTGTAGAGAAAACAGTTCAGCAGCTGATACCATCAACAAGCTGTCTTGATTCAATACTGTCTGACTTATTCAAAGCTATTGTGAAGTCTGTGCGAGCTGATTTGCAGCAAATAATCGATTGCTCACTTCAGTCAGGCGAGTTTCCTAAAGCTCTTAAAGTAGCTGCCATTAAGCCTCTGCTAAAAAATAGAATGCTGGATGCTTCCATGTTAGCAAGGTATAGACCCATCTCAAATCTCCCTTTCATAGCCAAGATTGTTTAATCAACTCAGCAATTTCTTGAACTTAAATGGTCATTTTTATAAATTTCAATCAGGTTTCCGAACTCATCACAGTACAGAATCTGCTCTCATCAAAGTGCTAAATGACATATGGTTGAATACTGACCCGGGAAAGGTGTCAATTCTCGTCTTGTTGGACCTCAGTGCGGTTTTTGATACGGTAAATCATAATATACTGCTGAAGAGGTTGGAAACGTGGGTAGGACTAAATGGAACAGTCCTTAAATGGTTCAGGTCCTATTTGTAGGAAAGGAGTTATTTTGTAACCATTGGAAGTGTTCAATCTCATCGAATGGCAATGACCAAAGGGGTCCCTCAGGGGTCAGTTCTTGGACCCCTCCTGTTCAGCCTGTATATGCTACCCATCCATCCATCCATCCATCCATTGTCTTTACCACTTATCCTCACTAGGATTGCGGGCTCCTGGAGCCTATCACAGCCATCTTTGGGCAGGAGGCGGGGTACATCCTGAACCGGTCGCCAGCCAGTCGCAGGGCACATAGAAACAAACAATCATTCGCACTCACATTAGCACCTATGGTCAATTTAGAGTCCTCAATCAACCCACCATGCATGTTTTTGGGATATGGGAGGAAACCGGAGTGCCCGGAGAAAGCCCACCCAGGCACGAGGAGAACATGCAAACTCCACACAGGCGGGGCCGGGAATTGAACCCCGGTCCTCAGAACTGTGATGCAGATGTGCTAACCAGTCACATAATGTGCATGCAGAGACAAAGGACCGGGTGTCATCTTCCATGGTGGCCACCAGAAGCGTTGATGGAGGAAGGCCAATGTTCTGCGGATTCCAGGGTGACAGGTATGTCGCGATGAATGGGCCCACTGTAGCACCTGGGGGTGAACCGAATCAGGGACAAACAGGGAGTTCCGGGGACCCCCACCAGGATCAGCTTTTTCTTCCTGAGCCTCCTTTACCAGCGTTTCTATTTTTAATGTGATTGAGCCCAGAAAGCAACAGGGAGACAAGATGGGATCTGGATCATTCTTGACACTCTCCAAGGCGAACTGGCGGGACAGGGCATCCGCCATGGTGTTCTGGGCCCCTGGGCGGTAGGACAAGGTAAAGCTGAACCGGTCAACAAAAAATGCCCATCTGGCTTGACGGGAGCTCAGCCTCTTAGCAGAGCGGATGTATTCCACATTCTTGTGGTCAGTCCACACGATGAATGGGTGTTCGGCGCCTTCCAGGAAATGCCGCCATTCCTCCAACACCATCTTCACCACCAAGAGCTCCCGGTCTCCGATTCCATAATTTTTCTCCGCCTGAGGCAACTTGCGAGAAAAGAAGGTGCAAGGGTGGACCTTACCAATCGTAAAGGCCAGTGTGGGGGTAGAGAGGTGTCATGGTGTTTGCTGAATACTGGAGCTAGGTCATGGTAAATTGAGGGGACACATGATAGGTCAGGTGATTTACTCAGACTTTGGCCACTTGGGGGCACCACAGCAGATCGCAAGCCGTTCTCATGAGGTGATCTTGGGCACGGTCCAGTCGATGCTGGGGTTATGGAGCCTTAGCCAAGGCAAGCCAAGCACGATTGGAACTTGAAGGCAAGGGAAAACATGAAAACTTAAAGTCTCAAGATGGTTACCTGATAGCTTGAGGGAAACAGGAGCAGTCTTGCTGGATATTGGCGATCAGCCGCCCATCAAGGGCAGTGGCATTTTTGGGAGTGGTCAGAGCCTGTAGATGAATTCCCATCTGTTTAACTAGGCTGTGGTCAGTGAGATTCTCGTCAGCTCCAGAGTGTACTAGGGGTAAAACGGGCAGAGACAGCTCATTCCAGTAGATGGTAGCAGAGATCTGAAAACGGACAGAAGAGGAGGAACTTGCATTCTGATTCACCAACTCCTCCTTTATTGGAGTCTGCCAGTTTGATGGACGTGTGGGGCAGCTGCCGACATAGTGGCCCGCCTCTCCACAATACAAGCACAGTTCCCCTGCGTGTTTTCTCCAAATCTGAGAGTTTTGTTCGGCCAAGTTGCATGGCTTCACCGATCTCGGGAAGCGGGGCTGGTGACAAAGTCTGTGGCTCAAAAGGAGGATTTGAGAGTGGAGCGCTGCGGAAAAGGAAGTGGGGTAGGCGGAGTCTGTGACCTCGAGTTGTGTTCCCTCCGGCGCTCACTGAGACGACAATCCAGTCTGATAGAAAGATCAATCACCTGATCTATGGAGTTTGGCTCATCCCTGGAGGCCAACTCGTCTTTAAGAGACTCATTTAGAGCCCCCCGAAAAACTTCTTGTAGTGCCTCATCATTAAAGTTACTCTCGGCAGCGAGAGTCCAAAAAGTGATCGCAAATTCAGCTACACTGCGAGAGCCCTGTCGGAGTGACATCAGCTGTTTAGTGGCCTCCCTCCCGCGTACCGGATGGTCAAAAATCTTCATCTCTGTGGAAAAAGAAAAGTATTACACGCAGGCGGCTGACCATTTCTCCCATTCCGCCGTGGCCCACCAAAGCGCTGTACCCCGGAGACACCCGATGAGGTAGGCAATTTTAACATTGTCGGTGGAGTACGAATGCGGTTGCTGTTCAAACACAAGTGAACACTGGACCAAGAAAACGTGGCAAAACCCTAGATTGCCGTCGTAAGGGGCTGGTGCTGGTACGTATGGTTCACGCATTACGTGGGTGAGGGGGGCAGTGGGAGTGGTGGATGCTGCAGCAGGTTGCTGTTCGCAAGGTTGGAGTGAGGCGAATTTATTTTGGAGGGATGTGAGAGCTTGTGAAAAGACACGTGCCTTTTCAATCAGCAGGGTGAGGGCTAGGCAGTGTTGTCTGTCCGGTAACTGTTTGGCGAAGGGGATCCGTCTCCGCTGGGTCCATAACAAGGCCAGACTATGCTGTCAGGATTCAGGTTGCAAGTTGGACCCAGATGCAGAGAGGACAGGGAGGTGAGTTTGTGAACAAAAGTTCATTGTAGCTTGGAAGCGTACAAAGGAACTCTGAGAACTAAATCCGGGATTGGGAGGTTTCCAACGGAGGGAGCAAGGGCAGATGAATGAGGTAGAGATAAACTCACGAGGTCTTCGGGAGCAAAAAATAGGCAAGGTAGCTAGGCTCCGAACCCGACATAGAGCGTTGATAGTCTGGCGACAAGTTGGAGTCCCACAGCGTATTAAGAGCAGTCAGGCGTAATTAGGATGACAAGGTGCAGCTGCTAGACTCCAACACGTCAACCCTGCAAATCACTCATGACACACACACACACATATACACACGGGCTGGACTCAGGGTGCTGAAACAGTAGCCCTGACAATTTCCGTCTATGCTGCGGTCAAATTCGGTCAAATTCAAAAGATCCCCAACCCTAATAAGAACATCATAAAGTAAAAAAAAATAATTAATCAAGGAGGAGGGAAGGATTTTCAATAATGTATTGTGGCAAACCATGATTTGTGTTACGTGGATTGATGCCAAAGTTTATATGATCTGAGTGTCGTTGAGACCCTGAAGGTATCTGTGAGTCCTTTCCTGCGTATATTTAGTGGACGTGAGATGAAAAGCCAGTTGGATGTTCTTTTCATTAACCATTTGCGCCTGAGTGCTACTTTTCTGTGTGGAGCCACCACCTCTTTCGCAAATGTGCCATGATAAAGGCAGCACGACTATTCGGTTCAACCCCTACACTTGGACCGATTGGCACTCAATCACAGGGCAAGAGACATCGTTTCACACATTTACAACTGAACTTGCCTGTAAAAGTTAGGTGAGAGAACCACTTCACAAAAGCGACTCACTCCATTTATATTGAGTGGATATAAGAAAAAGGTTTGCACACCCCTATTAAACCACCAGGTTTTTCTGATGTAAAGAAAATGAAACCACAATAAACCATTGCATTTTTTATATATACAGTATGCGCATTACAGAACAAAAGGCTCGCTCTCTCAACTGCGCTAATCGGTGCATTTTGGATTTGGACTTAAAAGCAACCAGCATCAATTGGCAGACCTTATCTGTGAAGAACATCTGGTTTAACCAGATGAAAAGAAAGATTTGTGTTACCTGCATCAAATTCCAGAGAGACCAACAGCGGGGAAATAAACATAGCAGCCCTGCAAGGTTAGGGCCTGTCACAACCAAATAAAAACCGAGCGTATATCTAACATCCCTCTTAAATTACTTGGGAAAGCAATTGTAACACAACACAAACTCTAAAAAAAACTTGCTCGAAGATTTCAGTCAAGTCTTTGAATAGCTTCATCTCACATTGAAAATCCTTGTAAGTAGACTTTACTTGGAAAAAAAAAAGTACTGTAGTAACTCGTTGCCTTAAAATGTTGAAGTTACAAAACATAGAACATTTAAGTTCATTGTTCTACAAACAGTGTTACAGTAACTGAAGATACTTAATTTAAACAATCATTCCCACCTGTTTATTTAACTCAGATTATTCAGCACTGGTTAATAATTACCTCAGATAAAGCAAATGTGATTGCATTATCTTGGCCATCACATCGTGTTACACAAGCTATGGAGATTTGCTGCTATTTGCACTTAATAATTTAGTCTTAGTATAGTTTTTAAATTATTTTTCTTTTCTTTTTTTTTTTTTTTTAAATTATTATTATTCTTGATCACACAAACTTGGTTTTGCACCCCAATTGCATTGTGTATGTATGCATCATACAAGGACAATAAATGCTTTCTATTCTATGAGAGTCTGCTTTGAAGTGGACAAAAAATCATTTTCTTTACTTCCATTTGGTGATATCAATAATACAAAACATCTCCATGAATTCATTTAGCAATGTATCTTGATGAAAGTAATCAGCTAGGCAAATTCCAAGTGAGTCTTGAAAAATGCAGGACTTCCTCCTGTTTTTATATTAAATCCATGTGAAACTGTATGAATTAACACAAAAAAACATTGTAGTTTTGACATTTTTTTCTAACCTTACTTGTTTTACATAAACAAATCTACCACATTACTAAAAAAATCTAACATTTTTGCCCTTAACCTATACAGATGTCACACAAAAGAGAACCTAATGAATAGTTGTGTGATTTCCTAGCTAGATGATTGGTAGTGGTGTAGATGTGTACGTGCAATGTCATTTTTGTTGTAAATTGGTGCTCTATAGAGAAATAAAGTATCTTTTGCTGAGGACCACACAACATGCATGCATGTACGCAGACACAGACACACACACACACACACACACAAATCTTGTAATGGCGGTGTTGTCATACTGAGAAGAACTGCTGTGGGGTATCGGCGTCCAGTGCAGAAATCATGCATGCTAGGTTAATTGACGACTCTAAATTGTCCGTAGGTGTGTATGTGAGTGCGAATGGTTGTTTGTTTCTATGTGCCCTGCGATTGGCTGGCGACCATTTCAGGGTGTACCCCGCCTCTCGCCCGCAATTAGCTGGGATAGGCTCCAGCATACCCTTGAGCCTAGTGAGGCTAAAATGGATGGATGGAAGATTAAGACATGCAATAAAGTCAAATATAGAATGAACCATGTAGCTTTCTTAAAATATATTTAAGCACAGTGCTAAACTGTGCATAATGTTACAGTGGCTTACAATACAAGATAATATGCGTATTATTATAATGATTATGCATTTTAGGAATTAAACCTCTGCCCCGTTTTGATGGAGATTTTGGCCTACTACATTACTGTATTTGAAAGTTGGCCATAATGGTGGTAATTGGAGTGCTAAATATTTTTTCGGTGGTACTAAAAAGGTTCGCGAATTAGGATACTATGCCATTCACATCGTCACTGCGTGGGAACCGAACACACGCTGCATGTAACAAGTGAACCGCTACACCTTGGAGTGATTTATCACTAAATACAATTAGCATTCCCAAGAGCTACAGACAAACTGAAAATTAAGAAGAAAACTGGGAGGGAGACAGTTGCTGGAACAAGAGCGCGCGTGCATGTGTGTGTGTGTGTGTGTGTAATTACTCAGCTGCTTAATCCTCAAAATCCTGTTAAAATTGTTGCTGGCTCCTATAAGTCTGTTCTTTTAATTCTCATGTGTTTGCTTTAGAAAAACTGGCCATCAATTGCGCATATACTGCTAAATAGTGTTTATTGCAAGGGCTCTATGCCACACAAGTCAGAGGCCCGTGGAGACAGTATTGTGTAACAGTACACACACACACAAAGCCAAAAACAATTAAATTATGTAGGTTCAGACGAATATGGCAACCTTCGAGAGCACAAGGCATCAAAAGAGAACTTGAAAATAATAAAATATGTGGTTTACATGCATGCTCCTTTATGCGCCTTCCCCATTTCTCATTATTAGTTCCACATTTGACTTGTCATAGTTCTTCTGCATCTGCTCTGGACTTTGTGTCGCGCTTGCTGCAACGATTTCGAGTCGCATGTGTTGGGCAGATGTTTTTGTTTTATTTGTCTGCATGAATTTAGTTTGCTTGTTCCTGCTCAGTCTGTTTATGTCCATGTGTTTTATATTGTCTCTATGATTTCTTACCAGCACCATTCTATATATAAACATAAGAAGAAAATAACATTATAGCCATCCACTCGTTTTCTGTACCACTTACCCTCACTTTGGTCACAGGGGAGCAGGATCCTACAGATTTGTAAATCAGTAGTTGGGCTATGGTAACTATTCAAGAACAAACAGAAAACATTATTAATGTCTTATTCTTAGAATATGAGATAAGCGCTGTGTTTGTTGAAGAGCGTCATTCCATTATGACTGAAAGCACTGGAAAAACAATTAACAAAAGAAGAGAGGACTTGTCAGAAGAAATAGCTTGATGATGTCATTCAATGTTTTTTTTTTCTTTTTTCCTCAAGTTGGCTAAATAAGATTTAGTAAAAGGGTTGTTTAGAGAAAACTTTAAAGCATATTGATACTATTTAAAATATGTTTATGATTTTAAAAAAAAGACTGTATTTAACAATTGCAAGGAAGTCATCAACAAAATCATGCACAACTTATTTTAGCTGTTATATTTGATATGTAAGTGAGTTATTAGGAGGGAGGGAGCTGTATAGCTGTAGCTGTATAGCTAGCTGTATAGCTGTATAGCTGTATAGCTGTATAGCTAGTTATAGCTATACAGCTACGGTTATATTTTGTCTCGGGACGGTAATTTACACAACAAAGGGATGTTTCTGTATTTTGGTCATGGATTGAAATTTCATGAGGTCAAAAAATGACCTCCAATTCTGGAATGACCTTTCGCTTGGTACATTGTGGCTGACTCCAGAAAAGTCAGCAAGTTTTATTGCAGGCGGGGCTGAAGCCCCCTTTTTTTTTTTTTTTTAAATTATTATTATTTATTTATTTTATTTTTTTTCCATGTGTAAATGCTCCCCTCTAGTGGTTCACTAAAGTTGATTGTGGGAAAACAAGCAAACAAACAAACAAACAAATCAAAAGAAATGTAATTCATGTTTATTGTTTGAATTCACCAAAACTTTTTCTGCATAACTACATCCAACGGCATTCTACGTCACTCCGTGACATCACAGCAAGTAGACATGGCAAAAAAAAGGCGGAAGAAACAACTAGACTGAATCTGTTCATCCCAGAGTCCATTTTAAATAAATGCATTTCGCCACAACCTGTGTCAAGCACAAACGTTGCACATCAACTCATCATCAGCATAGCATCAATTTTTCTTCTTAAAAAGGTTGTGTAAAAGACCACTTCCTCTTCTATATGAATTAAATCAAACTAAATGAACAAAGGCATGGCAATGGTATCGCTTCAACTTGGAGTTGAAAACACAAGGTGATTGATTTCAAATATTCCTCGAGTTGCCTTTGCTTATTTGATTCAGTTTTTACAATTCCAGTGGTACTTTTTAAGTTTGAATGATTCAAAGCAAAAATAAATAAATAAATAAATAGCCTCAATCAAAAATGCTCTTAGTAAGAAACAAATTGATCGCCATCTTAAACTGTATGCATAGGCCAACAATGTTACACTAACTTTGTCAACACTGTCACTGTAATTAAGTGTATATCGGATGTGTTTTGTGTGGAAACACCGGAAATCTGATTATTTATTGTTATGATTATGTTTCATGATAATAGATGCCTAATGCCACGGTTGTGCATTTAATATATGGGAAAACTGTACATACGTAATACAATTTCCTTTCGAAACTGAATGCTATATGGCAGCATTTTTGCACTGATTCTTTCAGGCTTTTCAAAAAGTGCTAATTTCCTGTATAACTATTTAATAAGTTTATCTCTTCTATACTAGCTCTATCTAGTGGACATTCGGATCCCTTGCCTTGTCACCTGCCATCTAATGTAGTCTCTTTTGATGGTCTTTTGGTATTTGATGACAAAACGTCGTACATATTGGCTGTTTTATTTCGAAGAAACTATGGCTATTATCTCCTTTGGTGACAATTCGGCTGATTCGGAACTCTTTGAAGTACAGAGTACTCAGGATTGCGGTTCTTCTCAGAGACAGCAAGAGTCGATATTTAGACTGTGACATTCTTGTACAAATGATTGCAATATGTTGACTTGTATGGCTATAACAGCTTTGCCTGAACAGGAGGAATGCAGTGAGGAGAAACATTACAAGCCTATTCTCCTCTATGCTAGTCAGAACTCAACACCTTGTGTACCATCATTTTTTTTTTTTTTTTTTTATAATGTAATATAATATGTGGTCTTTTAATTGACACTTGAGCAAACAATAGGATGAGATGTTGAAATGTGTACATCCTTCACAGAGTCAAGGAGTTTCACTGAAGAAGTCCATCATAAATGCAAGTGAAAGAAACCAATCATTCGAACAATGCCAAGAAAAATCTCCCCAACGCTACTTACATAAATCTCTTCAATAAATCATCTGCTATATACAGGAGTACATTGAAATGGTACATATACAGCTTGTGCAGTACCAGAAGGTAACTTGAACAGCAGTACAACTTAGTGCAATGACGAATTACCCAGCCAACCGGTCCCCCCTTTTCAGACCAAAATAAGAAAAAAATTCAAACGTCCTTACACAGTAGACATATTTCAAGTAAATGTTTTTTTTTTTTTTTCCTCCTTTTTTTTCCTCCTTTTTTTCCTCCGCTTGTGTTTTGATATCATGGTGGCAGGTCTTTACTTCAAAGCTGACTCACATGGTAAATGTTTTGTCGTTGCGGTAGCGAAGATTTGAGTTTGTATCCAGGTTCGGCTGGTTGTTAAAAGACAAAACTTCATAAGCAAATGACAGACAGAGCATTGTGATCATAATTCATGTTATCGTTGTTCAGTCGGAGAAAGGAAAAACAATGCAACTTTCTGTACAGAAATGTGGACCACAAAGCTGCCGTTGTTCTATTTTAAATATTTTTTTTTGTTTTTTTTTTGCCTTGAAATACACATTTTTACAGTAATCAATGCACAAATGTAAAGACAAAAGCACATATCTAAAACCAAAAATTGAGACAGATCAAGACAATTATTATTTTTTTCCTATTTTTCTTTTGAGTTCTCTCACTTAAGTTTAAAATACACAATACCAGTGGCAGAAGGTTCACAAAGACATTTAGACTCATTTAAAAAAAGAAAAAGAAAAAAGAAACAAACACAGTTTTATTTCAGCCCGGTTTTCCTGGGTTCATGGTGGACTTCAGGGTCAAGCCCGAGATGCTCCAGACGAGTGTGGGTCAGTTCACTAGCGGATTGGGCTACTGGTGTTGCCCGGTCCACGACTGGACCGACGATGTAGCGGCACGATTGTGCTGTGTCGTGCTGGGCAGGTGACTGTCACACTGCGTCTGTTGTGAGAGGCACTGCTTCACGCCGTTCACGCTCCATATACGTAGTGGTGTGAGGGGATTTTTGCTGTACAGTGTTCACCACACAGGAGGCAGCCTATTTCAGTCGCGAGCCACGGTGGGCCCTGTGAGGTCAGGGGCTCAGGGGGCAGACTAATACGGCTGCAGATCTGTGACCAGGTGAGGGGGCATATGGGGCGGATCGGTTTATCGCCAAGGCTAGATGATAAAGGCCTCTTGGCTGCAGGTCCGGCAAGCAGAGCTAGGCAGTTGCGTAAAGGGAGCGATGGGACGTGGTGGGTGGGGGTCCACTGGTGAAGAACAAATTCAGACAGGATCCAGAAAGAGAGGGAGAGAGAAAGAGCATCTTTCCAACCAAACAGACACCTGCAACCGAGACAGTGGCAATATCAGTCACGTGCGTGTGTTTTCAGTCAACATTATTCTCCGAACATAAAAGAAACGTTCAGCATAAACTGTAGTTCCTAATTGGATGTTTGTCCAGCAGCATGAGATACACTCTACTTCTGAATTCTCATGATTATGATCTTCTCAATTGTTGTTGTAATACACATTGGGATCACAAAACTAAATTGTGCTTGATGTAACTATTATTTTCCACAGCAATATATGAATGACGATAACATTTAATGCACGTTATTAAAAGTCAGTTGTTAACAGATTTAAATTCATGATTGTATTTGCGAATAATCAAAACTTTTTGGGACTCATGTTTATGGACAAATAATGAGAAGGCGTTAAACCATTTGGAAAAGATGAAGTCTTTAATCTAAAATGGATGATTTAATATATCTGATGAAACAAACAAACGATGACGATTATCAGACAATGTACAGTACAATTAAATCAATTAGTGTAAATCGTGGTCTAAACGCAACGCAAAAATGTCTTCATACCTAATACGGTATAAGGTAGTTTGCATAAAGTAGCTGCTAAAGTGGCCCGTAATGGCAGCCATTTGTCTCAGTTGGAGGACCTCTCTCTCTCTCGCACCCTAGCTAAGACTGATCGGACATAAAAAAATAATAAAAAAAGAAAAACGACTAATCAGACATTTACATCGTGACATTATTACCCTGACAAGACACTCCGAATGTGAGCACATGGTTCCATCAATCACAAGAAAAGTACACAACACGGTGGTGAGCATTCAGATAAATAACACTGAGCGTCTACAAATTGATTTTCTCAGTCGGGCAAACGTGACAGCGGCGACACGATCATACTCACAGAGCTACCGATTGTTTCCATGTGGGGATGAGGAGGGTGTGGGGGCTTCAGCAGATGGTTTCGAGGTGTCGTGAGCTCTGCTGGGGGGGGGACGGGGCAGAAAAAAAAAGGGCTTAATTCACTGGGCTCACCATGCATCGGAACGCACGATGAAGCAAAAATGTGTCTCACCGGCGGGTCATTCCACTGCCGTGGAAGATCTTCTGGCTCAGGTGGGTAGGACATCCAGGATGGACTACGGTACGAGGACGGAGGCGACATGACGAAGTAGTCAGAGTAACCTGGGTGGTTGGCTGATATAGCGTACACTGCTGTTATTGGGTTTCCTGTGGCAGAGAAACATGGCGTTTTCTTGTCAGGATTCATACGTGTCGTTTTTAACGGCCATTCAAGATTTGAAGCTTTTCTAGCACCCGACACAAAAGCCAAATTATACATTTAGACAAATAAATGCATCATAAAAGTTATTATATTACTATATGGGCAGGAGTGTGCAAACTATAAGCCCATTTTTTATACTGTATACAAAAAAAATAACATTTGACATGGCCCAATGGTAGGGTGTCTACTTCCGCTACAACTACTACTAATACAAAAATGGTTTGATATTAGGTTTTTCTAGATATGCAAAAAAACTATTCGCAGCCAAAACAGTAACACATTTTACCTTGTGAATACAGATAATTGTGTTTCAGAAGCAACAATGTTTCCTCCACTTTCTGGTCTGTCTTAAGGTCTGATCTTTGAACACATCACATTCGTCATCAATTACGGTATCATGACCCTCATAGCAAACACTGCTTTAAAGACTACCATCTTATTACAGATTGCTCCTGTTGTGGTTCTGAATATGGAGATGTGTTCAGGGCAGAGGCAGATCTATTCTAATGGGATACAGGAGGGCGGACCACCCCAAAATCTGACTTTCCACCTTTTAAAGGAAGCTGTGATGTAGCAGTTTCTCAAAATAACAAAAAATATACAATTGTTTGATTGGTTTTAGCATGTTTAAAAAAGTTGGAGAATGTTAAACTCGTGAATGAAGTCATTATTCCAAATTCAACACACTTTTCAAAGCAACAGCATGTAAGAACGTTCGCAAATTTTAAATACTCGCGGGAAACCAGCTGTGTCTTATTAATGTTTGTTGTCTTACCTGAGTAGGTGCTAATGGACTGGTCAACAGTCACAGCGGGAAAGGTGGTCCTCGATAGTGGCAGGTAAGGGGCCCCGTTGTGCTGTTGTTGGTCCTGCAGATCTGAGGCCTCAGACACTCGAGGCTTCAGGCTTACATCGGGAGTAGAGCTGGAGGGAGAAAAAACAGGGATACTTCAAATGGTTAAATACTTGTACAATAATTCAAAAATGAATAATTGCTCATTTTCTTCCGATTTTTGTTTGCTGACGACGAGGTAATTTCTCTTTTATTCCACCAGATGGCGGTGTGCGCTCGACGCAAAACTGCTCAGCAAAACTCAGCAAAACTGCTCTCCCGGCAGTTGCATTGAAATGAAGAAGCTTGCTTCTTCAAAGAGTGCACACTAACATAGGATAGCGAGGTGACTAAGATGGTGGGGGGGTGAGGGAGGAAAATCTATTCAAATGTTGCTGCTTAATATTCTGCACCTTCTTTTCCACTCTGTTCTTCTCAAGCACACTTCTTCCCCGCACGTCTTTCTGTTTATGAGATGGAGTGATTAGTTTCAATGCTGCAGATGGATTTACTGGATTTCTTTGGTAGTGTGCTTATAGCCTAAATTCAGCATCTGGAAATGTTGCCATCCATTGTCTTCATTACATATCATATTAAAGGTCATGGGCGGGCTGGAGCCAAGCCCAACGGTGAGTGATAGGCCGGGTTCACCCTGAACATCAACTTATCACATAGTGTAAATATTAAATAGTATGTTATATACAAGGGGAGTCAAGCTATTCATTGTAGTTATGATTTCCCTCAGAGGGCTGTTAGAACAGTGAAACCATATGAATGTTTAATCACTAAAAGATATTATTACCATTACACAACAATTTGGAATGTGGGTACAGATTTTAGCAAAAAAATCACGGAAGTTGACGAGCATGATTTGCTTTCACGGACCACATAAAATGATGTAGCGGGACGCACTCAAGGACCCCCGGGCCTTGAGTTTGACACCTATGTTACATACTATTTTTCTAATGTTGTATCTCTGTGTGTATTTGCATTAGGGCTGGGCGATATGGCCCAATATTCATCCATCCATTCATTTTTTGAGCCGCTTCTCCTCACTAGGGTTGCGGGCGTGCTGGAGGCTATCCCAGGAGGCGGGGTACACCCTGAACTGGTTGCCAGCCAATCGCAGGGCACATACAAACAAACAACCATTCGCACTCACAGTCACACCTACAGGCAATTTAGAGTCACCAATTAATGCATGTTTTGGGGATGTGGGAGGAAACCAGAGTGCCCGGAGAAAACCCACGCAGGCACGGGGAGAACATGCAAACTCCACACAGGCGGGGCCGGGGATTGAACCCAAGTCCACAGAACTGTGAGGCTGACGCTCTAACCAGTCCTCTACCGTGTCGCCCCTAATATTGATAGGGGTGTGATACAAATGGGAGTGTAAAAATGACAGTGGAAGAATTTTGCATGGGTCCCTTAGCAAAGCCAAATTGTTTTTTTTAAGCAGATATAATAATGTAATAGACAACATAAATTGTGCTAATCTCAGGACTAAAAATGAAAACTCAACTTTCTGTTGGGAAAAAAAATGCAAATGACCATGAACAACACTGCAGACAAAAATATTTGATAGACTATATTTTAATATGGCGGCACAGTGGCCGACTGGTTACAGTGTCAGCCTCACATTTCTGAGGAGCGGGGTTCAATCCCCGCCCCCGCCTGTTTGGAGTTTGCATGTTCTACCCGTGCCTGTGTGGGTTTTCTCCGGGCACTCCGGTTTCCTCACACATCCCAAAAACATGCACGTTAATTGAACACTCTAAATTGCCCGTAGGTGTGAATGTGAGTGCGAATGGTTGTTTGTTTGTATGTGCCCTGCGATTGGCTGGCAACCAGTTCAGGGTGTACCCCGCCTCCTGCCCGATAATAGCTGGGATAGGCTTCAGCACGCCCGCGACCCTAGTGAGGAGAACCGGCTCAGAAAATGGATGTATTGATGGATGGATATTTTAATATACGTACTTTTAACCTTAAAGACTCCTCCTGGCCGACATATGAGGTAACGAACTGGTTTCTTTCCAGTTTTCGGACATAAAGTATGTGCCTACCGTGTCGTTGTATTATTTTCTCTCTAAACACTTATTTGCTGCACCACATACTCAATTATTCTGGCGTTTGTTTCCCTGCTCTACATGCCACATGGTTTCGTCATCTTCTCTCATTACTGGTATCTCCTCTTGCTCGGAGTGACGCGTGGGGCTACTCTTCGTCCTCATGTGATAACGATACTGACAGAAGTGTAGCTTGTTTGCCTTCATTGGGGCAAGGATTAGTGACTTAGAGGAGCCATGAAAGGATATTGTTTAGCCACGATAGCTCATACTAATGTGCATGATGAGTAGTACCGTCTCAGTGAAGGTCCAGGTGGAGGTCCTGGTCTTGAGGGGACTAGCGGCGGGGGAGACCCAATGCCCATATCGGGGAGCTGTGTGAACCGGAAACCCTGCAAATGCAAAATCATTAATTTTGAGGACTTTCATACATAAAAATGTCACGAGACATGACCTTGTGGATGTGTGATCTGAACATCTGGAAACAATACCAGAATCCAAGAAATACTAAAGCACACTATGTGGTGCAAATGTATTTGTTGCTTCAATCTGGGTAAAACCTTCCCCTTGTAAAGCTGTTGGCAATACACTCACCAGTAGCATCAAATGACTTTTCCACATGACCAGACGCACATTTGGCTGTTGGACAAAAATATTCTGTTGCATGACCTGATCTACTGAATAGTCTTTGATCATACTGCATATGTAATCTGCTCGACTGGCTAAAAATATGTATTTTGATGACAATAATGGGTTACAGTGGAACCGACAGAGTGGATCACAATCAGTCCTCCGATTTGTTTGTTTCAAAAACAAATTTGCCTACAATGAATTGTTTTGTGTTGCCAGTTCAGGGTCTACCCCGCCTCTCGCCCCAAGATAGCTGGGATGGGCTCCAGCACGCCCACAACTAGTGAGGATAAGCGGAACGGAAGATGAATGAATGAACGAATGAATGTGTTTAGAATATTAAGGTTTGCTTTTTCCAGATTCAATGTTTAAGAAAACTGATCTTGGAGTGTGTCACGGGCATCAAATTCAAAATGAGTGAATATTTGCAAAAAATAAATAAATAAAAATTTTAAAAAAGTTTGAACATTAAATGCCTTTGTAGTGTATTCAATTGAATATAGGTTGAAAATGATTTGACAAATATGGTATTCTGTTTTTATTTACATTTTACACAACATCCCAACTTCAATGGAATTGGGGTTTATATTTTTTGTGCAATCCTGCTAATGTGCAGGTATCTCTGTAACTATTCACAGTTTTACTATGTCACAAGCGGCACGGTGGGCGACTGGTTAGAGCGTCAGCCTCACAGTTCTGAGGACCTGGGTTCAATCCCCGGCCCCGCCTGTGTGGAGTTTGCATATTCTCCCCGTGTCTGCGTGGGTTTTCTCCGGGCACTCTGGTTTCCTCCCACATCCCAAAAACATGCATTAATTGGAGACTCTAAAATGCCCGTAGGCATGACTGTGAGTGCGAATGGTTGTTTGTTTGTATGTGCCCTGCGATTGGCTGGCAACCAGTTCAGGGTGTACCCCGCCTCCTGCCCGATGACAGCTGGGATAGGCTCCAGCACGCCCGTGACCCTAGTAAGGAAAAGCAGCTCAGAAAATGGATGGATGGATGGACTATGTCACAATGAATGCTGTGACAACAACAAAATCTTAGTTTTAGCCCTAGACTATTGCACATAGTCACTAAGGATGTAGTAGTCCAGTTGCCTGGCTTGCGCAGGCAGGGTGGGCTCCGTTCCGACTCAGTAATAGTGCAAATGTTTGTCTGTCTCTTTTAGTGCCCTGTGAATGACTGGGGATCAGTCCAGTGTCATCTGCCTTTTTCCTGTAGTCAGCTGGGATAGGCTCCAGATCCCCGCTACCTCGAACAGTTGGAAGCAGTATTGAAAATGGATAGACTTTTGCACGTAGTGTATGTTCTCACCGGTTTTGGTAGGCTACACTGGTGCAAATCCTCATAGCCAAGGCTCCTCTGCCTGCTTCCACAGGGGTGGTTCATGGTCCCAGGGGCGCTCGTCACTCCATCACTGTAGTGGCTGGTGTGAGACGGGTTATAGGCGCTGTGGACGTGGTGGTGGTGATGGTGGCGCCTGCTCGTAAAATAAATATGTAATCAATAATCTCCCAGGTTTCCAGTTGCTCTCCAGCATACTGAATTTTAAGTTTAAATTTCAAATACTTTGCTTTCTGCATATATTTACACAAAAAATGTTTAAATCCAGCCTGAAGGCACTTTCATATTATCTTTTACTGGCAAAATAATGAAAAACTTGCAAAAGTGCTACATGATTTGCATCACTATGAAAAGAAAAAGAAAAACGTAAAGTGAATTTACTTAGTAGGAGGGGAAGGTGGGTCATGGTCCGGGGGTGCCAGGCTGAAGGCGTTGCCAAGCAACATATGCATCTGTGCGCGGACGTCGTCAATGGATGGCTGAGAGCTGAGTGTGGAGGAGTCGGAGCCGCGGTGAGCTTTCACCCCCAGGCTACCATTTCCTGTGCCAGTAGATCCACCTCCATAGCCAAGAGAGCTCATCAGACGGTCCACATTGGTTTCCTCAAACGGCTCCGGTTCACCCTGCAAAGTGCAATGAGGGCGGAGAGATCAGTCTCCGAAAAGCACCAACTTACTCAATTATAAAGCTTTGATTAGTTTTACCAGTACAAGAATGTAGCTCAAACAGGAAAGATAGGATATTGTATGTGTGCAAGGTCCCAAAAAAACAACAGCTTGAATCATTTTCATGATGGCTACAGAGTGCTTAGTTTGCAACAACGACATGTTTCACGTTCTACTTATGGACTTGTTTCCTGACCCTTTTGCCCAACCTGTCATGTTACAAACAAGTTGTAGTTGTTAAAGATAAATTGTCACAGAAGGAGACATTAAGGATTGACATTACAGGTTGGCACAATCCTGCACTCTGCTTTCCTTGTGCTGCCTCAAATAGTTTGCCATATCCAAGTATATGAACTACTATCTGTCAGCCATCTGAATCCATGATTAGGCTGTAAACATTTGCAGTCATTGACATTCACCGAGGTAGAACTGTTGCTACACCCGAGAGGCAGCAGAAATCTATTTCAGTCATTCCTCCTGTCCACCATTTTTTCTTATCTTCCTCTCTGTCTTCCTTTCTCCAGCTGCTCCAACTTATCTTTTAGTCATTTCTTTCCTTTCTCACTTTATTCTCTCTTCCTTTATCCATTTGGTTCACTTTTATTTAAAGGTATTTTGGTAATCTCTCAGAGCAGCGTCAGAGTGAGTGTAAAAGATGGAAATTAAGGATTAAAGTCATAAACACTCTGCCCTGAGAAGATCAGGAATTAGGACAAAGTAGCAGTATACTGTGTGCATATACTGCACAGTATGAGTGTGAGCCATTCAAGTGTCAGTGAGGTCAGACTTGAGCCTCTATAATGTAGTTTGTAACAGAATCAAAGAATTTAAAATAGTGAGGTGTTCAGGTGAAGTTCAACTAAGTCACTGACATTTTTTATGCAATTAGGCCATTAAAAAAATCATAAGCCTAAACCTAATCTTTTGATATCAAAACGTCGACCTGGCTTCATTGAACAACTCATATGCCCTCTGCACACTCACATCGTAGCCGTTGTTGCGGATGCCTCGTCTGGCTCTCTCTCGAAGAACCAGAAGGTCCATCTCCGTCTCCACTGGGCTGGGACTGCTCAGCGATTGCCTGCTCCAATAGGCAGGCTCCCGTGGGTGTGAGTCCCTGATTTGATGCGTGGAGGTGGAGAAAAAAAAAAAAAGTTAGGTGTATTGCAATGACAAAAAATGTATTAGAATAGAATAGAATAGTGTTTAATGTCATTGTATGGCGCAGAGACAATAAAAGTGGGGTCCAACTGCAAAAGTTTGTGGTGTCAAGAAAAAAAAATAGAATAGAAAATACATTTTAAACATATGTTAAGACTATATTGTGCAATACGCAGAATATATTTCACACTTTTGTGTCACATAGTGTTAATCTTAGTCTTAGTTACTCTAGAAAATGCAGTTACAGTACAATTATGGGATTTTAAGACCAGGACAGCCAATATGTAAAGATGAAAATCCTTCACAAAAATGGAACCATCTTATGTAACTGTCACATCTCCTAAACCACCAAGTACACCTGCCAACAAATCATGGAAAAAAATTCAATGTGTACAGTAGTCGCACAAAATAAAGGCTGAAGAACAGCACTAGTTAGCTTTAAGATGATGATGACATCTAACCTTCAAATATTTTGATTCCAAAAATGATACTGGGGCATGGGGAACCATCCATCCATCCATCCATTTTCTGAGCCGCTTCTCCTCACTAGGGTCGCGGGCGTGCTGGAGCCTATCCCATCTATCAACGGGCAGGAGGCGGGGTACACCCTGAACTGGTTGCCAGCCAATCGCAGGGCACATACAAACAAACAACCATTCACACTCACATTCACACCTACGGGCAATTTTGAGTCTCCAATTCGTGCATGTTTTTGGGATGTGGGAGAAAACCGGAGAGCCCGGAGAAAACCCACGCAGGCACGGGGAGAACATGCAAACTCCACACAGGCGGGGCCGGGGATTGAACGCGGGTCCTCAGAACTGTGAGGCTGACTCTCTAACCAGTCGCCCACCGTGCCGCCATGGGGGACCAATAAAAACCTAAAAAAAAATAATAATCTAACTTTCAAAGCTTGGACAATTACATTAAAGCCATTATTACTATTTATACTTTTGTGTCTTTTAAAAACATTACCATTATTTCTATACAATGCGTGAACATTTTTAAATTACTGACTTACTTACTTTTTGAAATGTCTTTAATATTTTAGCCAGCATGACATGTATGGTATGTTTTTAAGGTTACTTTGCAGTGCAATGCATAAATTGGGATTCAAAATTTCTCATTATGAATATTTCATCACAATACTTCGTGCTTACCTCTTATGACATCCAGCAAAAGAGGCCCTCTTTTCCTCTGCAGTCATTGGTTCCTTGACTCCGTTGTCATGCCGACTATGCCGGCTGTGACCATAACCGTGGCTGCCACCCTCAGAAAGGGAGAACTCCCCATAACCTTTCCTACGGGCTTTCTGGTGCAGTTTGTTCCTGTAGTGTTCAATGTCCGACTTCTGCTTCAACCCGCTATGATTAGCCTGTAGAGGATATGTTCAACCCTCAATAAACCAGACATATTTGTGGCTGAAAGCTGTAATTTATCAAACAAACAATCTTGACATTACTGGAGCTGCTGTGTGTGTATATATATATATATATATATATATATATATATATATATATATGTCCCGATCTAACTTTTTCACTTCTCCGATACCGATATTTCACCCTTGAATTTTGGACTGATCCGATATTAGCAATAATCATACATTCTTCACTTATTTTGTTGTATTTAATGTGAGAAAAGGCTTAATGAAGTGATATGACTCAATCGGTGAACAATAATATGTGTAGCTGGTGTAATGCTGATCAAATGAGAGATAAATAGTCATCACAGTGTGAATTGCTGTCTTGTTGCAGAGAAATGCAGTAGCAATGGCGAATCTGAGGCTGAAAGTGAAATATGACATACTCAGGGTGGGAGAAATGTGACAGGAAGAGATTTAAGTGGAAGGGCGAGTGTTTGCTGCAATAACAACTCAATTCGTCAGGAGTGCAAGGCATCCTGGCGTAGAGATGCGATGATGCTACAGTACAGGAGAGGGCAGGATGACAACTGGCTTCACACTATAATTTAATATGATGCTATGACAGATTTGCACACATAAATATAGAGTGCAGGCTTTACGTATGTGCCACATTGAATCCAAATGTTAATGTGCTGTGACACATGATGACACTACAGCTTTGTCCGGACAATGGACTCGAGTCTCACGCAACCGTGTCCAAAGGTTTGGGTGTACTGTATGTGTGAAAATATTCAAAAATATATCAAAATATGTACTTGGAAGACATTGGAAAAGAGGGTCTGGATTATCTCTCTGCTTGTTCATCCCAAAGATGCTTGATGGGGTCGAGGTCGGGGTTAATTGTGGTTCTTCGACATCATGCATGTGTGAATAAGTGTGTACGTTTGTGTCTGTGACTCACCTCGCCATTCAGGATCACAGAGTCTTGGCTGTGAGAGGAGGATGAGGGGTAGGAGTAAGTTGGCTGAGCTGTCATGGGTTTGATGGTGATGAGCCGTAGAGAGCCTGTATGATCATCGTATGGGTCTGTGAAGAAGAGGATGAAGGTTAGCTGTCCCTTCAGGCAACTGAGATGTTACAGTCTGAAAGATAGCAAATGTTGCCAATGTTTTTTACGCATCAGTTTGTCTGTGTTTAATAATAGTTATAGCTTAGCATGAAAATCGGAACGTCTGAGGTCTACTTCATGCGCACACGTATTGTTAAGCCCCAAACGACTCATACCCTGGCCAAACTCAGAGTTAATAAATTGTTGTACTGGCTTGGAACAACCCTAGAACGCGCTGAAAGTTGTGTTTCAGATTATAATGAACATTTTTCTCAACTTTGCTTTTTACATTTTTAAAAGTATTCCTATCCAACTTATTGAACACTTTTGAGGAATCCTTTTTTTTTTTTTTTTTTTACATTTTAGTGGATCCTGGTAACGTAGAATTACTCAAACTGTAGATACTGCTTAAAGTTACCAAAATGAAGACTAAACAAATGGATGTGCGAGAATTCTCGAGCATTCAGCTCAATTTTACATTTAAAAGAAAGGATATAAATAATTTTGGGCTTAAATGTATATAAAACTTGTAAATGATGTCAATACAAATATGCTTTACTGAATGTGCTTATGTTAAACCCTAACCAATCACATGACTAATAATGCTCAACTAATTATGACATTATTGAGATATTAACGATAGCAATGTGACTTTTGTTACAAAATAAAACAAACATCTAACCTTTAAATTTGCTAAATGTGCAACATTGGAAACTAATAAGTTTTCATACATATACTGTATTAATATTAACAATATGAAAAGTAATATACTTTTAAATGAAAGAAAATGTGTAATTATGGCTTCAGCTTTCCTGACTATTTGAATTCAAAAGTCCCAACCCACATTTGCAGTGAGTTTAAGAGTCCTCCATTTTACATTTACACTTATTTGTGTTGGCATGTTAACATCCTTTAAAAAGTTTCATAGACTACTGCAGATCATTAATAATAGTATTACTTGTGCAGCGACCGTGAGGTCGATTCACACTCAGCTGTCTGTCTGTATGTGCCTTGTGATTGATTGAGTGGCAACCAATCCAGGTTGTAGTCTGCCTATACGACACTGTGCTAGTTGACAATTCATATAGAACCATAGCTTTGTGTGTTGTTTAATCTTTTCACGTTATGGGCTTCTCAGCATTAGCTGTATGTGTGCATTTTATTGCAGGTAGCAACAGACGGACAGCGTAGTGGTATACTGGGACGCCGATGACTCATTTCCTAACATTATAGGGCAGACGGCTTTATTGTAAGACAAAAACAGTCTGTCATCAGCTCAATCTCAAACCCACGCAAACACAATTCATCCTGGCTGAAGCTCTACCGTGTATTATTGCTTGTGGCTCCCCCTGCACCTCACATCGGTGATGGCTGAGGTTAGGACAGGTAGCAACGTGAGCAGCAGAAATTGTGAATCAGATTAGGAAACCATCCAACACAACGTGAAGATATTGTGTAGTACTAGTGGGCTATCGTGTTCAAAACAGCACATTGAAACACTGCTGTTTAGTAGCATTAGCAGTTGGAAGTTTAGTATCGCACAGTATCATGCTTAAGGACACTAACAACTGACTAACGTGTCAACCTATAAGTATTAAACGGCCTCTTTTGCCTGTCTCATGCTGTCAATGCCTTAATTTAAATATTACCTTACTATTATTTTTTTCACCAGGAAAATAACGTAATAATCAAATCTTGTAATAACAAAATGTATTACATTATAATTTCAGGACTTTTATTACGATATTGGGCAGTTATTTTGTTATGGGCCTATTACATTTTAACAAGGGTAAATTTATTACCGTATTTTCACGACCATAAGGCGCACTTAAAAGTCTTAAATTTTCTCCAAAATGGACGGGGCGCCTTATAATGTGGCGCGCCTTATGTGTGCACCGAGTTCCAAAATCTGTAAATGTTGTTGTGTGACCTTGATGAGCGCTCCACTTGACTGACTGGCAGCATTTCCTGCCGACACGCTGCTTATATAGAGGAAGGTGGACGTGACTGAGGAAAGCATGCGGACGTTAAAATGGGGAAGGGTGCGCGTGAAAGAGGACGCTAAAGGCACGCCCCCTGTAGGTATATAGTGCCGGGGTGTGCATTGTGCAAAACAACATCGGTTTGGCTAAAGACCCCCGAAAATGGCACCTATGAAGAGACACGCTTACGAAGCGCAGTTTAAACTGCAAGCTATCAGTTACGCGGAGGAATATGGCAATCGAGCAGCTGCGAGAGAATTCAAGATCAACGAATCCATGGTTCGCAAGTGGATGCCTGGGCTAAGGTATCTACTTTGACTGTTGTCCGGGATTTCGCGAAAGCCGGCATTATTGCTGAACAGCCCCCCGGCAATGAAACTGACTCCGACAATGAGACGAGAGGGAACCCGGTTTGATGTTTGATGGAGAACTTCCCCAGCTGTTCATTTCGGATACAGAAGATGAGGACTTTGATGGATTTGTGGATGAGAATTGAACAAAAAATAACGTGAATACATTGTTAAATACTTCAATAAAGTACAACCTTACTCACTGTTTACATTGTTAAATACTTAAATAAGGTACAACCGAACTCAGTTTTGCTCCCGCTGCCTTTTTAAAAACATACGCGAGCATGCATACAACACATTCCAAAATAGCTGGGACAGGGGCAACGAAAGACTGGGAAAGTTGAATTGAACAGGTGAACAGGTTAATTGTAAACAGGTGAGTGTCATGATTAGGGATAAAACAGTGGTTCTTAACCTTGTTGGAGGGACGGAACCCCGCAAGTTTCATATGGAGTGCGCGGAACCCTTCCTAATTCGAAAAATAAAACATGGTTTATTTCAAATTCAAAACAGGGATATATTTTATTGTCTGTGTAGATTCTCAGTCATCCAGGTCATGCACAAAATGAACCATGCATGAGTTGCACACAAAGTCATTGTGTTAAAAGAACGAAACCAACAAAACTTGAATTTCACACAAAAAACAAACAAAAATTCAATTAAATGAAAATTTACTGTAAGTGAATGGGAATTTGGCTGTTGCCATTCCGCTTGGTAAGTGCCACTCTCATATCAGAGGAACGGACTGCGTTGATAAAATTCACAACAAAGTCTGTTCCTTTTCTTTATGTTATTTCTACAATCTTCGAAAAGGGTTAATTGGTACGAGTAAATTTTTTGGGCTGTTTTTTATTATTGGACGCGCTGTCTGATGGCACAGCAATGCTCCTCAAGTCAACTGTATCGTTGAAATGTTAAATAGAGATTTAAAAAAAGAACAAAGCATTTCAACTCAAGGCGCAGCGCCGCAATGGTAAACGTGAATTTTGACGCTCCCTTGCGTTTTGAACGGCATGAACCACTCATTCAAAATCGAGTGTAAAAAGGCTTTTACGGATAAAGCATGCACGCACACGCAGTGTGTGTCGAGTCCTCCATCGAACCCCAGCGAATGCCTCAGAGAACCCCTGGGGTTTCGATCGAACTCAGGTTAATAACAACTGGTATGAAAGGAGAATCCCCAAAAGGATCAGTTGTTCACAATCAAAGATGGGGCGAGGTTCAACACTTTGTGAACGACTGTCTGAGCAAATAGTCAAACAGCTTAGGAACAACATTTCTCGAAGTAAAAAAGGACCATCTTGGTTGTTATCAGCGCACAGTTCAAAAGCCAGCATCTGTGATGGTATGGGGTTGCGTTAGTGCCTATGGCATGGCTAACTTGCACATCCGTGAAGGAACCATTAATGCTGAAAGGTACATTAAGATTTTGGAGCAGCATATGCTAACATCCAAGCAATGCCATTTTAATGGATGTCCCTGCTTATTTTAGCAAGGCAATGCCAAGCCACATTGTGCACGTGTTACAGCAGTGTGGCTTTGTGTTTGAGGACTAGACAGCGGTCTAGGCCTTTCTCCCATTGAAAAGGTGTTGTCATATACTGCCCTGCAGTTCTTCTTTTTTGACTCCTGTGTCTCGCCTCGTTTCCAGTATTTCCCGGTGTTCCTGATCCACATCATCCGTGCCGCCAAGCCAGCCGCCTGTTCTCTCCACTGGCCGCCACCTGTCCACGCCACTGCCTTCCAACGCACCCAGGACCACCTCCATTACCTTATTCAATAAACTGTTTATCACTAACCATCTGCCTCCGTCTGCTCTTGCGTCTAGCTACTCCCCGCACGTGACAGAATACTTTGGCCACAATATGGACCCAACAACTCCAGAGGCGCTCACGAACGCGCTCACCCTCCAATGCACCCACATAGGAAGACAGGATAAAGCATTACAAGAAATCACCGAAAAGCTACATTCCCTTTCACAACAGGTCTCCCTCCTTTTCCAACAGATGCAATCCATTCAACCCCCTGTAAGTACTCCTCCTGAGCCCGCAGCCTCCGAGCCACTTCGCCGCCTGTACAAAGAGTCTCATGTCCTGCCGCCTGAGCCCTACTCTGGAGACCTAGGTGCGTGTAGCCAATTTTTACTCAATTGCTCACTCGTTTTTAACCTGCAACCATACAGTTATCCCACCGAATGATCAAAAGTAGCACATGTCACCAACCTCCTCTGCAGCAAAGCAGCAAAATGGTCCTTTTCCTTATGGCAAAATTTCCCCCCGGTGCTCCATTCCTTCAATTCTTTTTCCACCAAACTCCGCAAAGTGTTCGATCATCCCATTCAGGGCAAAGAAGCCACCTGTCGTCTCCTCACGCTCATTCAGGGTGCGAAATAGGTAGCGGAATATTCCATCGAGTTCCGGATATTGGCGGGTGAATGCGGGTGGGACGACACTGCGCTTATCAGGATTTTTTTTCAAATGGCCTCTCCGACCAAGATGTGAATGAGCTCGCGATCTGGGACGAGCCCTCCTCTCTCTCGAGGATCTCATCACCCTTTCAATCCGTCTGGATAAAAGACTGTGAGAGAGAGCACAAGAGAGGGGGGTTCGCGTGCGCAAAAACTCAACCACTCCTAGTGCCACGCCGTCGGCTTCACATCCGCCTCCCGCACCATCTTCCACACTTCCGTCACTCCCCATAGCCACCGAAGAGCCCATGCAAGTTGCAAAGACACGTCTAGGTCCACAGGAGCGTCAGCGTTGTATCACCCAGTGGCTGTGTATTTACTGCGGTCAATCCGGTCACTTTATTTCTTTGTGCCCCCTACGACCAAAAGACCAGGCTCACCGCGACCCGAGAGCATCGTGGTGAGCTCTCCTTTCCCCCTAGCTCTTCCTCTCGCATGACTGTTCCCGCATGCATTATAGTTCCTGCTCATAACACCCCCATCACTGCCCTCATTGATTCGGGTGCCGATGACAATTTAATTCATGAAGCCATATTTCACCAGCTCCAAACCCCTATCCAACCACTTCCATCCCCAAAGAAAGCCACAGCCCTGGATGGCTGAATCATTTCCCCTGTCACCCACCAAACGGTATCTATCACACTCCTCTTTTCTGGCAACCATCGCGAGAACATCTCACTCTTGGTCATTCCTTCCCCTGAGACGCCCCTAGTACTTGGCATTCCCTGGCTCAGACTTCACAATCCCACCATAAACTGTACTCATTTACCCATTATAGGATGGAGTCCTCATTGTCATTCCCACTGTCTGCTCTCTACTGTTACACCCTCTGAAGACCCACCACATTCTGCCGCCCCAGTGGACCTCTCACTAATTCCGCAAGAATATCATGATCTCTCCCCAGTATTCACCAAGAACTTGGGAGTCTCCCTGCCCCCCCACCACCCGTACTATTGTGCCATTGACCTCTTGCCGGGAGCTCCACTTCCCACCAGCCAACTCTCCAACCTCTCCCATCCCGCGAAGAAAGCTATGGAGGATTACATTTGCGACGAATCCTTGGCTGCTGGCCTTATATGCCCCTCCTCGTCTCCGGTCGGGGCTGGATTTTTCTTCGTGGAAAAAAAAGACACTACTCTCCCCCCATGCATTGACTACAGAGGGACTCAATGACATCACCATGAAGAATAAATCTCCGTTTCCCCTCGTTTGAACCCTTCTGTGACGCCCAGATTTTTACCAAATTGGACATCCGTAACGCCTACCACCTCATCCTTAACCGAGAGAGGGACGAATGGAGGACCGCCTTCAATACCCCTCTCAAACATTTCGAGTATCTGGTCATGCCATTCAGATTAACCAACGCCCCCGCAGTTTTCCAAACGTTGATTAAATGACGTCGTCCGCGACATGTTGAACCGGCTCATATTCGTATACCTCACTTTCTCCCGCTCCCTCGAAGTACACTGCCTCCATGTACGTCCTCCAGCACCTCCTCGAGAACTGTCTATACGTCAAACCGGAAAAATGTGCATTCCACCTCTCCTTAGTCAATTTCCTCCGTTACATCTTTGAGAAAGGACAATTACAACCGGACCCCACCAAGATACAAGCCATCACCGACTAGCCCATCCCCACAACCCGGAAAGACCTCCAACGCTTCCTTGGTTTTGCCAACTTCTACCGTCGATTCATCCGCAACTACAGCCAGGTCCAACTTCCCCTCACCAGCCTCACATCCACCAGTTCCCCTTTTCAGTGGACCCCGGTAGCCTCTCAAGCATTCAATAAACTCAAATCCTATTCGCCGATGCTCCCATTATGCGGCTGAGCTGGAGTTGTCCTCTCTCAGCGGGACCCCACGACCAAGAAATTACACCACTGTGCCTTTTTCTCCCGTCGCCTATCGCCCGCGGAGAGAAATTACGATGTCGGCAACCGAGAACTACTGGCCATAGTCTGGGCCCTGGAGGAGTGGAGGCCCTGGCTGGAGGGGACTGTAAAATCGTTTTTCATTTGGACAGACCACAAAAACCTCACTTACCTTCGTTCCGCAAAACGTCTCAATCCCCGACATGCTCGCTAGGCACTATTCCTCAGCAGGTTCAATTTCAGTCTCTCCTTCCGTCCCGGTTCCCATAACACCAAGGCAGACGCCTTATCCGTATTACTCACCACCCTCCAGTTCAGCAGAACCTGAACCCATTCTTCCGTCCACTTGCTTCGTTGGAGATGTCACGTGGGAGATCGAGCAGGTGGTCTAGGAGGCTCAAAAAGACCAACCCAATCCCAAAACCGGGCCTCCTGACCGCCTGTTTGTACCGGATTCTACACGTTCTGAAGTACTACAGTCTGCCCACAGCTCAAAACTCACTTGTCACACTGGCATCACTCGTACTACCCAGTTCGTCCAGCAGCACCTCTGGTGGCCCGGTCTTATCAAAGACACCCGAGAATTTGTCCAAGCCCGCTCCGTTTGCGCCCCAGGGAAGTATTCACACCGGTCCCCAGCTGGTCTGCTGCGCCACTTGCCGATTCTAAGCCGTCCCTGGTCTCACATCGCCGTGGACTGTCCCCCTCAGAAGGTAACACCGTTATTCTCATTGATCGCTTTTCTAAATGTGTCCACGATGTCCCCCTCTCCAAACTTCCGTCCGCCCTGGAAACTGCTAACCTCCTTCTTTTACACGTATTTAAGATCCACGGTATACCCAACGAAATTATCTCCGATTGAGGTCCCCGGAATTCTGCAAAGAGGTGGGCGCAGCAGCCAGCTTATCCTCGGGGTATCATCTGCAGACCAACGGCCAGACAGAGCGGGCTAACCAATCCCTGGAATTGGCTCTCTGCTCTGTGTTCCTTCCTCCAATGGATCGAATACACTCACAACTCCTTCACCAGCTCCTCTACCGGTATGTCCCCATTCATGGCTTGCTACGGTTTCCAATCCCCACTATTCCAAGTACAGGAGCATCCATCCATCCATCCATTTTCTGAGCCGCTTCTCCTCACTAGGGTTGTGGGTGTGCTGGAGCCTATCCCAGCTATCATCGGGCAGGAGGCGGGGTACACCCTGAACTGGTTGCCAGCCAATCGCAGGGCACATTCAAACAAACAACCATCCGCACTCACATTCACACCTACGGGCAATTTAGAGTCTCCAATTCATGTTTTTTGGGATGTGGGAGGAAACCGGAGTGCCGGAGAAAACCCATGCAGACACGGGGAGAACATGCAAACTCCACAGAGGCGGGGCCGGGGATTGAACCCGGGTCCTCAGAACTGTGAGGCAGACGCTCTAACCAGTCGTCCACCGTGCCGCCAGTACAGGTGGCAATTCCAACTGTACGGGACCACCTCCAGTGAGTCCAGGTGGTCTGGAAGGACATCCGGGCAGCGTTGACTCAGTCCGCAGCACGCAACAAGCAGCTAGCGGAACGTCATTGCTCCCAGGTGCCCGAATACAAGGTCGGTCAATCTGTCTGGCTGTCTTCACACGACCCCCCACTTCAAACAGAGTCCCGTAAGCTCACTCCCCGTTTCATTGGCCCATTCCCAATTACCAAAATCATCAGTCCCACTTCCGTCCAGTTGAAGCTTCCACAGTCCTTGAAGATTCATCCCACATTCCACGTCTCTTTGCTGAAGCCTGTCTCCACCTGCGCCCTGATTCTATTTGAATTGAAAAGATTTATTACAAATACCATACATACAACATTTACACATGAAGCTTGATCTCACAGGGCTGAGTGTAGGTTGCTGTATGAACACATTTGTTTAGAGTTATAAAAAATACATGGTATTTACCTTGAGGGTGATCAGAGTCAGCCACATGTGCCACATGTGCTCCCACCACCTATCTACTTTGTCAGTGCCATGTTCACTTTCACTCTGAATTTAATTTCTCACTTCACCTCCTACGACAGCAATCCATTTTGTTTCCCCAATTTTTCCAACTTTATCACCACCTCTGACCAGCCTAAGCTCTCTGAACAGCAGTCAGAAAATGAGACAGTTACTCATCCTCTACTCTCCTCTGTATTCATTCATTTGCTTGTATAAACACGACAAATCGCTGAACACTGGAGTGATGAGGCATAAGAGATGAAGAACAACAGTGACTCAGAAAGGCCCAAACAGAGATCAAGTCAATCAGAGCAACATTCATGCAACAGTTCTGTTGCATGAATGTTGGGATCGATGGTAAAGCCGCTACCTGGTAATCTTTTGAAAGAGTATAGTACAGTAAAGGGACTTAAAAAAAAACAACATTTTTTCATTGTCTGCTACAACTGCAACTACAAATCTAAAGCCTCTACTGTTAACCAGAATTCTTAAAATGATCACTTTTCAACTGTTCAGGGTAACAGATGAGCTGGAATCCATTCCAGCTTTGTACACGCTGCTTGGTGGGCAGTCAATCACAGGGCATGTGCACGTTTTTCGACTGTGGGACAAAACCGACGCATGCTCAGGGAGAACAAAGATGTTTGTCTGACATAGGACCAATTAAGTATTTTAGACTTATGTATCGCCAGTATTCAAACACCAAACATGACAATCTGTTCATCTTTTTCCTTTGAATTTGATGCAAAAAAAACAATTTCCTACAATTATAAGAAGAGAGAAGAGAAGAGAAAGTAATAATGTTTCCTTTGATTTGTCTGGCACCAATGACTAAGCTGCATGAAGCAGCAGTAGACTGAGTCACTGTATGCATAATTGTCTTTTGATCATATGCACTTCATTAGATCATAGGAATTATCCTTTGGGCAAGATGTCATCGAATGAGAATGTTGGCAACAGAAGTGGAACAAATTGTGTGCATGAGATGGGTCAGTGTGCACAGCGATTACTATATACTTTAATTAGCAACCTACTGTCATGGGCAGAAATACTGGGAGGTAAAGACATCCTCACCATCTGTCTCTTTTTTGCTCAATCCCTTTTCAGTCTTCGGTCTCCCTCATTTACTCTTTCACATCTTTTTACCCTATTTATTTTGCCCCATCTTTCCTCTTTGACCCTCCCTCTCACCATTGGCGCTCCTTTTGTGCAGATCCTCCTTGCCGTTCTTGCAGCTGCCGCCAGTGGCTGTCTTTCGGGCTGAGGAGTTCTTGCTGGCATTCATCTTCCCAGAGTTGTTACTCGACATTGAACCATCCTCGCTTGGCAACCGCCTGTTGTATCCATGGTAACACAGAGAGTTGTGGAAGGCAGGGGAGGGAAGGGTTTTTGAGTTTCAGAATGTACAGTACACAAACAGGGTAGCATTTCATAGATAATAATGGAAAAACATTCAGTATATTGATCTTTTGATTTCCAACGGTTACATTTAAAACTTTTTGAATTGTTAGAAGGACTAATAATTAATAATATTCTTAATTTTCAATATTATTCATGGAAACCTAATGAATATAGGCCAAACAGAGGAAGGTGGAGGATAACCAGCTACACTAACAAATTTGTCTGGGCATGTTGTTCCACTGTTAGAACCTTTTAATTACCGGTGTAATCAGTACAGTTACTTAGGGCATAATTTGCAATGAAAGTGAGCACAGAATTCCTGAAAAGCTAAACGAAAACAATTAAAAAGCCTCAAACTGAAGATGGTAATACAATAAAACCTGCATTATTTCACAATAATATTCATCGATCCATTTCCCTTACCGCTTATCCTCACTAGGATCGCAAGGGGTGCTGCACCCTATCCCAGCTGACTCTGGGTAAGAGGCAGGGTACACCCTGAACTGGCCAACACAGCACACATAGACAAACAAGCATTCACACTCACATTCACACCTACTTGGAATGTGGGAGGAAACTGGAATACCGAGAGAAAACTCACACAGGCACGGCGAAAACATGCAAACTCCACACAAGTGAGGCCGGATTTGAACCCGGGTTCTCAGAACTGTGAGGCAGATGTGCTAACCAGCCGCCCTCACAATAAGAAGAATAAGAAATGCATATAAATTGATATGAACAAATTGATGGATGCCACATTTTTAAGGCTAAAGAAAAACAAGTATTAGTTGCATGTTAATGCCAATGGGCCTCATTAAATGTACCGGTTCTTAGAAATAGATGGGTGTTTTTTGGACTGCAACAAAGTATTGTTTTGGACAGCATACTGACATAGAGTAGTGTGATAAGGTTGAGGAAAATAATTAATGAGATATCTACAGTGCAGTGGAAAAGCATTTGCCCTCTTTATAAATTCTCATTTCCCCCCCACTTTAATGTTTAAGATCAAAAAACAAATGTAAATATCAGACAAAGATAACCCAAGTAAATGTAAAATGCAGTTTTTAAATGGCAATTTTATAGTAATAGCCTCCTTGTTAAATCAAGAATCAACTGTGGCTAATCACATTTTTGGAAAAGCTGAGTTCATTTTCACTCACCAATCTTAAGCCTGATTGCCTCCAGACCTGTTCAGTCAAGAAATCACTTAAATAGAACTTGTCTGACAAAATGAAGTTGGCCAAAAAGCTGCAACAAAATGCCAAGATTCAAAGAAATTCAAGAACAGGAAAAACAGATAAATAAAATAATTGACATCTATCACTCTGGAAAGTGTTACAAAACTAACTCCAGTGAACCACGGTGAGAGCCATTACCCACAAATTGAGAAAACAGGGATGGCCTATAAAAATTAAAACAAGACTACAGCAACGACTCATCCAGGAGGTCACAAAGGAACCCAGGATGACATCTAAAGAACTGCAGGTCCCCCTTGCCTCAGTTAAAGGCCAGAGAACAAAGATGTTAAAATTTTCCTTGATAACGCTGGAACCCCTTTACAAACCACATCTGCCATTTCAAAGTGATTATATAGCAGATATACAGCAGTTAAATGGATGAATATGATTCAGAATGCGCCTTCTGCTTTTTGCATCTAGCGCCTTCCGGTCTTCGGCTCTATCTGGCGCTGTGACGTAACACGAGCCAAACAGCCTGTTCATTCGGCGTTGTGTGCTATTGTTCCATGCTGTAGTTCTTGTCCTTGTATATTTGTTGATTTTGTGAATTCACGATGGTTTATTCTGTGGCATTTGGTTGAACAAATGATTCAGGCAGTGGCAAGAGTTTCTTTCGCTTTCCAAGTGAAAAAGGAATACATGACCAGTGAATAGGGAAAGTCATTCGACAGGGGAAGAAACCTGGTCCGCTATGGGTGCCTGGCAAGCATTCCAAACTCTGTGCTGTCACTTCAAACCGTTGTGTTTTGAGAAAGACTGAGCGGAAAGCATTGGATCTGCAGTTGTAGTTAGGCAGAGGCTGCAACAAGCTGCGGTGCCAACTATTTTTCCTACAGCCATCGGGACCTCAACCGCCTGCAAGAGAACTAAATCTCACAGTTGCCTTGGTGCAGCGACGAAACGGCGCAGACAAGAGGTGAGGATTTCCTTGTATACACTGTACCTACGACTGTATTATGGTTATTATGCACGGGGCAGTAGGAACAAAAGACCCACACAGTACTTTTCAGTATTCTCGTCTGTACTTTTGCCTATATGACAAGCCAACGGGCACGGCAAAGACTTTCTGTGCTTCGTGTTATAAAGCTACCAGAGCGAGGGGCACACAATATATAGGAATACTGCATACTATATAAAAGCCTTGTGCCGTGTCACTGAAACATATATGAATATATATAATACGTACAGTATAGTCGTGCTCAAATATATTGGCACTCCCGGGGTGCCATTATTTCTAATCATGACTGTTTAAAAAGATTTTTGTCTGACCCCATGAGCATGCCTGTTATATTTTATTCACTACTCTATGTTTCTATCGACAAGTGAGGATGCTGGAGGAGGAGGATGCTGGAGCAAGTAAATTGTGGACTCTCTTTTTATGTTGTACAGCTGCATCTTGGCTGCTCGTCGTCGTCACTGTCAGGTTCCGACCTCCTGATAAAAAAAAAAAAAAAAAAAAGGTTTTGGAGAGGCCTATTCAAACTCCGGGACTTGAATCCGATTCAGATGCTGTGGCATGACCTTAAAAAGGATGTTCATGCGCAAAAACCCTGAATTTCCTTTGAATTAAAACAATTCTGCAAGGTAGAGTGGGCCAAAATATCTCCACAAAGATTTATAAGACTCATTGCCAGTTATAGAAAACGATTTCTTTTTTTTTATTTCAGTTGTTGCTACTGAAGGTGGCCGAACCAGTTATTAGGTTTAGTGGGCAATTGCTTTTTCCACACAGGGCCAGAGTTTGTTTGATGGTCTTAAGCATTAAAGAGGGGAAACTATGCAAAGTATATAGTATACACTATGTGTCTATGCTAATTTGCTATGTCTGTGGTCTTTTTTTTTTCACATTGTGATACTCCATTGTGATTGTCCAAGTTTACATTTTTAGACACATAATATCTATCTATCTATCTATCTATCTATCTATCTATCTATCTATCTATCTATCTATCTATCTATCTATCTATCTATCTATCTATCTATCTATCTATCTATCTATCTATCTATCTATTTAACTTCTGTATAAACAGTACAGACAGTACATAAATTGTGGAAACGCATACTATGTAAAGTCAAAAATAGACATTTTGTATTTGTTATTGTTTTTTTTTTGCCTCAGAGACACCAGGCCTGTGAACCGTGTGCATGCCCCAAAACCCACACACATAAGCACACACGCACACGCACGCATACAGCCTTGAGCCATGTAAGCCACAGTCGGTACACAATGTGACAGGCCCATCTCATCTACAGGTGGTGTGGTGCGCACAAATTCTGTAGATCAGACATTAATGCCACAGGCGAGGCTAACACACAAATACACACAAACACACAGTGTGGACTGTGTCGCGGCCGATACAAGTGGAGTCCCATTGTGAGTCACAAGTCATGTGGTCAAATTGCAGGCGTAAAAGGAAAAATACAATGCATGCTCTATGTAAATTTGTTTGGAGAGTGCCAGAAAGCACAGTAGCAGAATCAATAATCATCTAGCTGTATTTGTTGTGTCTCGCACAAGTAATGGAGGATACAGTTAACTGAATAAATATCGCTCTATTTTGAAAATGGCTGTCGGTAAGTCTTCACCTTTTACTCCAGAAACAATAGAACAATTGACGGTTTGTGTTTCAATCACAGTGACAAACTGTTGTTTAAGCTGATTCAAAATTCACACTGAAAATGTACGTATGCAATTCCATCCATCCATTGTCAACACCGCTTATCACTTAGGGTCACAGGGCGCTGGAGCCTATCCCAGCTGACTTCGGGCGAAAGGCAGACTACACCCTGAACTGGTCGCCAGTCAGTCGCAGGGCACATATAGACACGGATAACCATTCGCAATCACATTCACACCGTCACTGAGTGGGAACTGATCCCACACTGCCCGCACCAAAGTCTGGCGAGTGTACCACTACACCATCAGTGACTCTACGTATGTAATTGACTCTCTAAAAGTCATAATACCACACCTATTATTCAATTGTACAGATCGAGAGGCCTGAAACCAGATCAGCCTCTCGCACGTCGCAGTCTCTGCAGTGGCGCTTGACCCAGAAACAGATACCATTCAGTTCACCAGTGAAGATGCAGCAGGTGGAGCCTTGGCGACAGACGTATCATGGTGTTAATGTTACAGCATCTGAATAAACTCAACATTGCAAATACGTATGTGCATATGTGCTTATGTCAACCACATTGACCCAGAAAAACAAAATGATGTTCTTATCATGTCTGGTACCTCGTGTTCCTAATCCTACCTGTTATGTGTGTAAACTAATCCGCCATGCTGCAGTCCCTTCCTGCTCCCAAATCCAACAAACTCCCAATCTTCACTGGGATTATACTGTGAGAATATTAGACTGTGAGAATTACAAACGTAGTAGCACTCTGCCCACACCCTGCAGCTCGACAAAAAAAAAAAGAAAAAAAGAAATAACTAGCTTGGCTACAGACTGACTGACTGCGTGAAGGATTTTTTTAAATTATTATTATTACTGTGAAATCCTATTGGCTCTTCTTTCTTTCACACTCTAATTTTATACATCAAACCTATTTGTGCCTGTATTTACTTTCCATTTCTACAGTCCACAATTACCATCATGATGTACCAGTAGTATCATACCACTCCCATTGCAGCATTAGTTTGAAAGTAACTTCAATTTATAGATGGTAGAAAATGCCTACCTTACATGGTTTGGTAAAGCCAATGATGCCGACATTTTATACGGTCATAATTGTTTCACTCCCTCTGGCATGGCAAAAGTCAAGGTTATAAATATACATGTGTTTATTGTCCTAAGGGGCAAATCCCACCCCGATGCATTTTCGTTTAGTGGTGTGTAAATATGAGACTGACTTGTGTGCATGTTCCTCAATTTGCATTTCTGTCAGGAGGCAAAATGCATCTCATTTGCATTTGCATCTCAAAATAAAAATGATTCTGATTCTGATTCTGATTTGCAGCTTCCTTTAGGAAAGAGCACTAGTGAAGGTGGGAAAGTGTGGGGGTGTATTTTAAAATTGGAAAATGTAGAAAGGTTTTCTGTATTCATCCAGAATGTATTTCAGATTGACTGAAACGCTTGCTGCCTTCTTAAAGACAGTCCACAGTCAGTGCTTTTCATCCCAGGAATTGGATCATCCATCCATTTTCTATACTGCTTGTCCTCACTGAGTTGAAGCCTAACTCAACTGACTGGGCGACAAGCGCGTTAAACCCTGGACTGGTCATTGAGCAATCGCAGTGACACATTCCCATTTATGGACAACGCAGGGTTTTCAGTTCCCCAAACATGCATGTTTTTTGAATGTGGGAGTAAGCCAGAGTAGCCACAGAAAACCCACACCAGCATGGGTAGAACTCTACACAGGAGAGCATGAAGTAATTTTGTAAACTAAAGCACAAGCCTACACTCTGGAACACCCTGTAGAGACAGTATTATCAGTTATTTCATAAAAGTGGGGTACAGCACTAAAGCAATATAGGATGTAAAAGAACAATTTAAAAGAAATAGTGACTGGTGCAAGAGATAAATTGCAACTTTTTAAGATCACAAAAATTAATGGCACCTATGGATAGAATGATAAAACGTCAAGGTGCAGTCTTTTGTTTTCGTCTATACTTTCAACTCTTACTGAATAGTCTTTTAAGTTTAAGTAATAATTTGGTCGCCAGTCAATCAAAATGAATACATGTACTAATCAAATGTTCTGTGAGAATCAAAATTTTATCTATTGAGGTTAAACCTGGATACAATGCGAATGGGCAATTCACACCCACTGTGAGAACAGCTTAATCTTTTTTGCTCTGATACTCACTGTACTAATGGTTATTGTATCTGGCCCACAGTTGAGAGGTTCAAATTTGAGGAGTTTGAATCTTGACTCGTGCTTTGGGTTTGCATGTCCTATATACTGTAGATGCTCAATGGGTTGTATGGGCAATGAGGCATGGGAGATAAAGAGTGAGGGCGGTGTTCAAACAAGTCTCATGCCGTTAAGGCTAACTGAGCTTCTCCTGGCTAAACTGTAAAAGCTCTGTGGACAAGAGACAGACACAAACACAAGCACGCTGCCACAGTAACCACCTCAGAAAAGCTAACGATCTGACAACATTTAAATCCAGTAAATGCCTGTGTTCTGCTCTCAGAGCATGTGCAGACACTCTTGTTAACACTGGACTTATCGTTAGATCACATCAATCTGTTTGTTTCTCCTCAGCGTACTAGAGGCTTCTCCCAGCATTGCTCAGTGACAATAGCAGCTGTTCCAGCACAGCACTATCAAGCTGAGAACAGTATGTGTATCATAGGACAGTTGTTATCTTACCCTCCTTTGTGTATGTCAGCAGAAGGTGGTCTCTTGTTGGCAGTCCCATCCTGGTACACCTTCTTATCCAATGACATTGACAGGGGGGCATCTCGCACAGGCAGTCCCAGAACTAAAGTGTCCTTATTTAAAGAGATGGACTCATCACCTGTTCGACCCATGTGCTTCTTGGCATAGTCAAAGCCCTGAACAGGCTGGCAGAGGAAAGAGAACCAAGTGTCAAACTCAACCTTTTAAACCATCTCAAATTGGCAACTGATGACTAATATGAGTATTCACCAGATATAATAATATTTGCTTTTTCCATGACATAAAGCACAGGGAACGACAACAAAAATAACATGCTGTACAAGACACAAAGTTCACTAACAGCAAACAACAGGTTTCCATCCTAAAAAAACAAATCACAGCCTGATGACTGTTTATTGTAAATGGGTAAAGCATAACATAAAGCACAAGCATACAGTAGATCAATGTCCTGTAAATTATTGTTTCACGTTCATACATGTATAGGTTATGTTGCTAGATAGCAGCATACAGGGACCTTTTCTCATTATTGTTTGCAAACATGGGCTGGTAATTGCTTGCAAACGCTTGTAATTTGATGGACATTAACTGAGATGTATAGTTAATTTTACATTTTTTAGTTGATGAGTTCTACTATTAGCTTGAATAACCAAGCCAATTTTATTTTTGAACCACTCTTGACGAACAATAAAGTTGAAGGATGTAATTTCTTTTGGAAATAAAATTGAACATTTACAAGCATTTTGAAGGTATAACGAGTTAACAGTGGACATTTATGGAGGTAAAGAAAAAGGCAAAACAATTACTAGATATTGGATATCAAGAAGGTCTGAATTTCATTTGAGTTAATCAGTAAAACAGGATTGTGTGCTTCAATTCTGCTTATCTGTTACAACTTGCACACATTTGCATATGCTCAAGAACTATGTTGAAATGTGACATTTTAGCTTATTTCCCAAGTGGTTTTATTAGATCCAAGAGCAGAGAGCACTCCACTCGCTCCCATGAGAGTGCACTCTAGCTCAGAAACTCTGTTAGGCATGACAAAAAGACAAGCAAGGAGAAATAGGATGAATGTCACTGAACAGACCTAAGATTTGCGGTGAGATTTAGCCATTTGGAACAGCAGAGTCGGCTTCACTTGGATGTAAAATCTGTCATCAATAACTAGTTGATGCACCACTGGCTTATCCGTGAGGACAGGGCCTGAAGACTGGGTTCACCCTCCATGGATATACTGCATTTAAAAGAATAACTGACCCTCAAGAACTAATGGATTCTGTAAAGGCTGGACTGTTTGCAGGAGATCCACTGCATGGCTTCCTGAGGACCACCAAGGTGCCCTTGAGCATGGCGTCAAGCCTCCTATTTACTCCAAGGCACTACTCCTGTGTGCAGCCCCCCCTTTGACCATCGCCCGTACGGCAGTGGTTGTGTTTGATTTTATGGAAAAAAGTCAATTGAAGGCATATATTACAAAGAAATAAAAACAACAATGTAAAGAAATTCCCCTCCTACCAGACAAATAAACATTGTACTTCTGGATAAGCACGGCAGTATCTTGTGTGTGTGTGTGTATACTGTATCTATCCATCCATCCGTTTTCCATACCGCTTATCCTCACAGGGGTCGTGGGTGTGCTGGAGCCTATCCCAGCTGACACTGGGCAAGAGGTGGGGTACAACCTGAACTGATTGCCAGCCAATCGAAGGTGGGGTACAACCTGAACTGATTGCCAGCCAATCGCAGGTTACATCCATCCATCCATTCATCCATCTATCTAACTAACTGCTGTATACACAGTACAGAAAGTACATAAATTGTGGAAAAGCATACTATGTAAAGTCCAAAATAGACCTTTTGTATTTGTTATTGTTTTTTTTTGCCTCACAGAATTTTTTTTTTTCTCTCTTAAGGGAGGTAATATGATACTGTATGTACTAGGGTACCCGAGTAGAAAAACGTCAAAGTATAGTGCTATTTCCATGACAGAAAAGCGTAATTGAATGGACCCCCTGTTGGAAGCTCCCAAACGGCATGGCAGACATAATAAAATAATGGAAAACGCATAACGCTTTCCTAACACAGCACATTGGAAGTCAAGTATGAGGGCTTCAGAAGAACAAAGAGGACAACGCGCATTTTCCTAAAACCTCTAATGCGTAGGCACATTATTTGCGCTGCTACATTTCTCTGCACTTACAGCAAAGAGAAAAGAAAAGGACCATCAGAATTTTTTTGTTGCACAATGAAGCAGACAAATCCCCGATTTTTTGCCTCCCTTTTCTATTTTGAGCAGCTCTAAAATGGGATGCCTAATGTATTTGATGATGCATACTAAATCCTGAGTGCATGTGAGGTTAGGCAGCGTGGGCATCAGGCTGACAGCATTGTTAATAATTCATCCGTAATACACACCACTGTGCCATAAGCCAGCCTGAAGACACATGGCTGAGTATCAGGGAAATTGATACATACTCATGTAGACACATGCACACAATGACAAGAGCACTCGCAACGGCATGAATATACAGTTATGAGCTGAGTGTGTGTTTGCACTCGAGCAGCTTAAGTGTTGTATGATGACAGTTGTCTTTTTGTGTGTGCGTGTTTGTGTGTGAAAAATACACGGCAAGTGCAAACATTAATTTGTTTGAGGCCAGTTGCTGTTCACAGGTTGCTAGGCAGTCTAGCTTTGTGTGTTTATGACGTCAAGGAGCAGTGGGCAAAAAAGGAAGGATGCAAGTGGGAAGTTAATTGTGTCATTACAAATAATGTAACTGGCAACTTCCATTAACATACAAAACATTGTATGTTAACAACATTAAAAAAAATTAACATTTTAATTTAAAAAAAAAAAAAAACATTAAAATTTTTTTAATCAACCTTTTTTTAGAACGTTTCCCGTCATGGTGCACTGGGTAATTAAAATAAATAAATAAATAAAAATAAACACTTTTTATCATATATGTTATATTTATCTGCATGTCCTGACAGTAAAAAATAAAATAATTAAATAACCTTTTGAAAACACATCACTCTCCGGCCTCATGTAATGCATCTAATTTAATCGTCATTATTAATTTAAAAAGTCTCTGCGACGGAGAGAATTGTTAAATTAGACCAGACATGCCCAAAGTCCGGCCCCCGGGCCAAATCCGGCCCGTGTTCATATTTCCACTGGCCCGAAGCTTCTGTCATAAAACCAATAATATGTGGCCCGGCAGTACAAAATACACGAGCAATTTTATATTTCACCACAGGATCGCAGTAAACTTGTGGCTGAACTCTCGCGGGGCCGTTTTGCACATGATCTGTTTTTTGCCCATTTCTGAAATGGCAACTGGAAGTAAGAAAAGGAAAGTTGATAGCGAGGGCCGACGTTTCCAGGACAAATGGAAGTCTGAATATTTTTTCACTGAGTTTAGCAAACTGCGTCTGCCTAATTTGCCAAGAGACTGTGGCTGTGTTCAAGGAGTTCAATATAAAGAGGCACTACCAGATGGAACATGCTAATTACGACAAGCTAACTGGGAACGAACGCAGTGAAAAATTGAAGCAACTGGAAGCTGGTTTAACAGCACAGCAACACTTTTTCACAAGAGCCAGTGAGTCGAATGAAAATGCAACAAAGGCAAGCTATGAGGTCGCAACTCTGATTGCCAAGCACTACAAACCTTTTACTGATGGTGAATTTATTAAAGACTGTGTGATGAAAATGGTGGAGAACATTTGTCCTGAGAAAAAGCAACAGTTCGCCAATGTTTTCCTGGCTCGTAGCACTGTGTCACAAAGGATCGAAGAAGTTTCTTCTGATATTAAGAGACAGTTGGACGCAAAAGGAGTGGAGTTTGAATTTTTTTCGTTAGCCTGTGACGAAAGCACGGATGCATCCGACAGCACTCAGTTACTGATTTTTTTTAGAGGAGTGGACAGTGAAATGAACGTGTGTGAAGAGCTACTTGACCTCCAGAGCCTGAAAGGACCAAACGAGGGAAAGATTTATTTGCTTCTGCTTGTTCCGCCGTAGATGACTAAAATTACAGTGGAATAAAATCACGGGGATTATTACGGATGGCGCACCTGCCATGGTTGGCGAGCACAATGGATTATCAACCCGAGTGTGTAAAAAAGTAAACGAAGAAGGAGGTAAAGCTATAAAACTCCATTGTATTATTCACCAACAAGTTCTATGTGCCAAACATCTGAAATATGATCACGTTATGAAACCGGTGATGAAGGCTAATAATTATATTCGCTCCAAAGCCCTGTGCCACTGCCAGTTTCAACAATTTCTACTGGATATCCACGCTGAATACGGAGATGTTGTGTATCACACTGATGTAAGATGGTTCAGTCGGGGGTCTGCACTGCAGCGTTTCTACTCACTCAAAGAGGAAATTGGACAGTTCTTGGCAAAAAAGGGACAACCGATGCCAGAACTAACCGATCCTGTTTGGCTGTCTGATTTGGGATTTTTAGTTGACATAACCCGACATCTTAACACCCTGAACACGAGCCTTCAGAAGCGAAATGCATTGATAAGCCAACTGTATTCACATATTAAAGCCTTTCGGACCAAGCTGCTACTTTTCATAACCCATCTGTCACAAACGCAGCCCAATACCACACATTTCCAATCTCTGCAAGAAATAATGACCTGTTTTCCAGCGCACAATATCAGTGCGCAAATGAGGAGGTATGCCGCAAACATCTCATCTCAGACTGAGGAGTTTCAACAGCGTTTCAGGGATTTTTAAACTATTGAAAAGGAGATCACGCTTTTTTCTTCTCCCGTTTCCGTGGATCTCAGTGACGTTCCAGCCCACCTGCAGTTGGAGCTCATTGAGCTGCAGTGTGACACGCCGGTACCAACAACTCCCTCTTGTCAACTTTTACCAGCAGCTGGATAAAGACAGGTTCCAAGAGATTCGTACATTTGCTAAGAAAATGTTGAGCTTGTTTGGCTCGACATACTTGTGTGAGAAGACATTCTCAGTCATGAACATGAATAAGAACCGCGTGAGGACAAGACTAAGTGACTCCCACCTGCGTGACATCTTGCGCATTAAAACCACCGCTTTTGAGCCAGACCTGCCCCATTTACTGCAGTCGAGATCTCAGTATCACCCTTTACATTAATGCAAACATGTTGTTTGTTGATTCTGATGAATAAAGTTTGAGTTTGAGTCAAATTTCATAAAAATACTTTATTTTGCATTTCATTAATTTTTATTTTAACCTTCATTTATCCAGGTCAGGCAGTTATCAGATCTACCTAGCAGCAGACAGCATAGTAAAACAAAGTAAAATAAAAATAAATACAAAAAAGCATTCCCCTTGTCGGTAGCATGTAAAATTAATGCTGGCCCGCATGACAATTTTTTTACGTCAATGTGGCCAAAATGTTTGGGCACCCCTGAATTAGACACTGACTGTGGAGTCATGGCCTGGGAGTGTCAATCATTTTCTCATGTAAGTGCATTTACCATAGAAGGAACAATGGCGGACGCGGAGGCTTTCGGCGGCTATCGCTCGACTGCCAACAACTCTTCTAATCCGAGGAAACACAAGCAATACAAAGGGGAATCTGATAGAGGAAGAAACAAAACTAGGATACACAATCGAGCGAGGACACCAGACGTGGCATCAAGTCAGACTCCCTGAGAAACTTGATAAGACTCAAGAGTGGCTTCATTTCTGCTCGACAGGTAAGTCTGTCACATTTATTTTGAATTGATTGTGCATTCCCCAAAAATAGAACTTCCAACCGATAGCATTAGTGTTATACAGCACCATTCGTGTGTAGAACTCGGCGACGCCAAATGCACGAAATGCATGTCTAACTATGCAAAAATGTACAATGTCACAAAAGCTGCTTGTGACATTCTGCTTAGAGGATTTCTGAGAAGGTGGAGTTCAGGTCATGGACAACAGCACAGATGACACGTTCCGTTTGACCCAGGGTATTCATTTTAGGGGGGAAAAAATTATTTTACTTCCTTTATAACTCTTGACACAAGCGCAACAATAACATTGCTCCTTATATAATTTCAGCAACATATAGACAGAATAGAACAGTGTTTATTTTTTTCTTTTGTGTGTTTCGTTTGTCATCGGTGGACAGAAATGTAAGGGAATTGAACAACATAGGAAAGTCCATGCAAGTAATTACCTGGAATGCTGTAAAGTTGCTAGATTTTTATTTATCACAACTCGATTGATTGTTGCTGCCTCTCCAACTGTCAATTTCCCTCTGTTATTGTCCCTTACAAATAAATCAAGAAAAATCAAATGGAATTACAGGGTGTCTGTCACCAGTGGCCTGCCGCAGATTACAATAGCTAAGGCCTGATGATCTATTCATGTGTTGCTAACTTAACTCAGAAGAGGCCAATGTGAGTTTTACTTCAATCTTATGGCTGGCTCAAGAAATAACAACATACAAATATGTATCATGTCATTTATAAACATGCTTCATGACATCAATGAGTAAATCCATTTTTTTCATTTTAATTATTTCTCATGATGTCAGGTCTATTTGTAGTCATTTGGATTTGTACACATTTGTCAAAATCTGTTAGGGTTGTGTGTGAAATGAATTCAATAGTTATCTAAATATGAGATTCTTTCTGAAGGACACTGCCCGATCCAAGATTGAAGTGACACGATCCAGTGGTGGAATAGCGCACAAACGTCTTATGACGTAATTGAACCATACATATATCTTGTACCTAAAATTGTTGAAATACTTATATTTATCTTATAAATAGTTTTAGATTTCTTGTTTTAAATATACTGTCCAATCCATGAACAAGTGTTATATAGGGCAGTGACGTCTATGAACTGGTAGGAGATACGAAATGTAACACAGATTTCTGAGTGGCAATTGTGAAGAAGGAACCATTCATTTTCAGTTCTTCTCTCTTCTAAAATAAGGTGCAAATGGATCTACAAATATTTATAAAGTAATATAACGTGCACATTTCTACTGGAGCAATGCTTTGAAAATATAAAATGTGGTTCCTCATTGTCTGCTTTGTCTGAATCCTATATAATGTCCTTGGGGATCTTCCTCGGGGAAATTGTCTGTCACAAAGGTCATCAGCTGTCCGGATGTCATTCCACATTCTTCTGGGTCTGCGTAAAACTCGCTCATTCAAGATGGTGTCCATACGTTTGTCATGTGTCTGCAGTTATGGCAGCGTCAGAAGAGCTTCCCCAAATGTCTTGTGAAGGATGACATGAAGCTGGAGTCGCGTAGCAGAAATTTCTTTATCGCACTATGTGATTCCTCTAAACTCAGTCTGTCATCTTTCTCCTGTAAAGCAGGACATTATGGTGATTAAATTTTGTTTTTGTGAAAATCACTATTCATTGTTACAAATATCGCATCTATTCTTTCTGATGTCCACATATAAAAGCCATTTAAACATCCATCCATCCATTTTCTTTACTGCTTTTCAATATTTAAAAAATAATAATACATTTCCTCATTCAATCCGATCGACAAAAATGAATTTACATATTACAATTTGGAAGCTGTGGTACAACTTTTAGCAAGAATCATTGTAGTTGACACAATTTTCTTTCACCTGTGATTTACAGTTTCGAAAAACGTGTTTGCGTGTACTGTAAATGCATGTGTACAAATCATGTGACTATTATACAGTGCATGGCATACCTCCTCGTCTTCTACCCAGCGTTGTACTCAGCCGGGTGTTGGAGTTGGCCGAGGTCACTAATAGCTGTGCTCTCCTCTTGGGAAATCTGAACAACAAACGATATATATTTAGCAGACATTTCCTCTCCACAACAATGTGGAGTACTGATATTTGTTGCTTTTATCAAAGTTGTGCTACTCAATGGGGCTAATAATTAATGAAATGTAACGTTAATCCTAATAATTTTCTAAGTATAAACCACAGTTAGTTTTCCACTTATACACAGTATGACAATTTTATTTTATTTTATTTATTTATTTATTTATTTATTTTTACTTACCGAAAATGGCAAAGTTGCTTCTACAAGGTGAACACGGTAACGCCAGCTGGTGACTTGTGCGTAAACGCCTGCGAGGGGCACGGGTTCGGCCAGAGGGGAGGGAGAGGTGGAGGGAGTACTGAATCGAGGCTGCAATCGAATCTTGCTAGCACTTTCAACACTACACCTTTAAAATGTTTTTTTTTTTTTTTTTAACAATGCAAAATTGGATCATGATAACCAGATAAAACAAATGACACCAACACATTGGACATTTCATGAAATCTATCAGCAAAACAATTCAATTCTGGGTTTTTCCAAGATCCATGTTACCATGGTGTTCCATGGCTATAGGAAAAATGAGATTTCAGACAACCTCAGAAGAGTAGAGGTCAACCAACAATGACCACTCCAAGGTGAGGAAGGGTGCAGAGAACCCCAAGTGAACCCCATTTGGGGAAATTCCAGCCTCATCAGTTAGAATATATTTCAGTGACTATTGAGGGTTTCGCAGTTTTTTTGTTTGTTTGTTTGTTTGTTTTTTTAATATAGATTTTATTATTGACAGCATTTCTGAATTATTTAAATCATTTGCGATGTATTCTAATTCAGAATAAAATTGGAGGTAGACCAGCCTCTCAGAACAGATTGTGGTCGGTCTTATTGGTTCCACTAATACGATAAAGAAAAAACATTAAGACGGTATGACGTAATGGTATTAACATGCTTCTAATCTGTACCAATAACCTCTTAAGCAGTGAACAACAGCAACTGTATCATTGATTGCTTGATGTGTAACTGCTGTCAGGCATTACACAGTATGGATTCTTAGAAATGACATAATGGATGGCCATAACCCGCAAAAAGACACCTGACATTTCATGTTGTATTTCTACTGGAAGGTCTGTCGGTTTTCGTCACACTGTGTGCCTCCTTCTAAATTAACTTTGCCTCCTTGTATTGCGCACCTCTTGAAACAAGAGGAAAGATGGTCCAACATTTCCGAAAGGCTCCATATTAAATGACTTGGATACTGACCACACAGCACGACTGCATTCAATGTTCAATCGAAGAGGCACTTCTCAACAGTGTAATTTTAACTCAGACAGCAGCCTGATGAGGTGCAGCAGATGATATATTCCCCCAGCAGCCATATTGATTGAAGTTCAACACTAGCAGGGCTTATGGCTGAAGTGCACCACAAAGCTGCAAGCAGTAAACGTGGTCTGGTGCTCTTTTTGTGACAATTTGCTACATCAAACAACAAAATGCTCAATATCTTGTAACCAATAATAACTATGGTGCCCCATATTGTGTTGATCCATTTGGTTATCTAAAGCTTTCAAAACTGCCCACTTTGTAAGGAGTAAAAGCCATTCGGAGGAATGTATTGTAACTGCCACCCAATATTTCGTGTTAAAATAAGGTGAGGAATCATTGTGAAAGCACACACACATATCCCATAGGGACCACCGTATTGACCTTCAGCTTCAATTGGTCATGCACGACTGACGTTATGCTTGTGCGTGCAAGTACACCAGTCTCATTGCACTGAAGCATGTAAGTAAGTACACTAACAATTGTAAATTACCTACAAATATTGAGTTTCCGTGCTTGTCTGCCCCAATGTGTCACTCCTGCGATTGACTGGTGATCAGTCATATCGGTCATTTTCATATAATTTGATCAGTAAGACACTTTGTAAATGGTTGTTACATAATTGAATATTTGTTTGCTTAAAGTCCTATTTTCAAAAAGATGATTACAAATTTTAGGCATTACTAGTAAAGTCACTCCTTATTGACAGAGCAAATGGTGATCTCCCATTTAAATACATTTCTTTTTACAATGGTAAAGACAGACAGCTTTGTAAAAATTATGTCAGTTGTACAATTTATGTTGCCCTTCTAACGCTACCGATACAAGTGCATAAGTAATCCTACTACTACTCATTCAACCCATTAAACTCTTATCTTGATACTATCGTAATAACAGAGAAGACGTGCAATAGTTATGACACTTTCACAAATTCATATATATTCTGTTTATATCTCAGAAATGACACCATTTCGTTTGCTGCCTGCTCTTGTGAGAATGCAAAATGGCTTACTCGTCCTGTCACTTCAGCTCACGTATCTCTCTGATGTATTGCAACAACATAATGAGGCTCGCTCCAGTGGCGTTAACGGTAAAGACAGCTTGAGTGACAAAGATGGACCGTTTGTAAAATAACCACAAAAAAAAGAACACACTAAGATCCATTTGTGTTCATTTTCATGGAAAAGGAATATTAAGCAATCAGAGAAGAATCCTATATATCAAAAAAATCTATTCGCATTTCAGACAATATGTAGTTTTACTGTATTGGGGGGTACAGAGGGTTTGAAAACCAGCAGGCATCTGGTGAGGCAAATGTTATAAATGCATTGATTAGTCTCCAAAATAGCCACTCGGACTTCCATTGTTATACCATTATAAAATACTAATAGTCGCTGCCTGTTCCAGTTGTGAAGGAATTGATGATTTCCCACAGTGAAATTCTTCTATGAAAAGATTATTACTTGTGTAAATAATCTGAATTTTTAATCAAACGTCGGTGTTTAATTTTAACTTGCCACTAGCTCTTCCTGAACCAAATCCCTGTGTGAAATATTTAGCTCGTTTGCGTATGCAAGCTCCTGGTCGAGAATGTAGGAAGGTAAACGTAAACCCCACTGTGCCATGACGATGAGTCCAGCCCATGCATGGAATTTTAAAATGCTATATTCCATTGCAGTGTATTGTAAAACAGGAATACTTTAAAATAAAGGTGCACTGACTTTGATGTGCTAACTCTAATGGTGTCAGTTGTGAACTCTGAATGTTGCAGTGCACCAAAATTATCATTTACTGTATGTTAGCCAACAAGTCCGATTTTTAGAGCAAACATTGTCGACGTTTGTTGCACTAACTATCTACTATCTACCACAATGAAAAAAAGGTATATTACACTTTTTGACATTAGTGGGAGCCTGGAAGAAACCCCCGACCAAACTACAGTATTCCTTATTGTTACTGTAAATCATTTGCCAGCCTTGTTTCACCTTTCACTTTGTTATTTGACAGATGAGAGAAAGAAATATTGATATATCCCAAAAATATGCTGGCATGCACTGCTATAACAGGAATAAATAAAGAGATAACTTATTGACCTGGGACTTTGGAAGCCTATCTTTTATCAGCAACCTGCTAAAACTACCATTCCTTTCGGTGGTACTTAATTTATATGGCATAATTAAATGGACCTTCTAGGGAAAAGATTTCAATCAAGAGTATTAGCTGAAGCCAAGAGAGAATAAAATAAGTCTGACAAGGAAAGGAAGGAGGGAAACGACAAATCGGCGCAAATCAGTCTAGTCCGGTGACACAAATTTGCATTTTTTTTTTTTTAATGGACGTTTAGTGCATAGGTATTGAGCTTCTTTTCTGTTGTTCATGATTATGAGCGTCATTAAAAGATGGCTGCCGGGAGTCCGAATTAAACCCATTAGGCTACTTTTGAAGACGCCGCATTGAACCCAGACAGTTGACTCTAACCCCATAACTTTAAATCTTAAAGAACACGCTGGTAATTTTACACCCCTTTTACAATCACTTTCACATTTCCTCGTGGCCTCTCCACATCTGTCTCATCTCCTGGTGATCTGTCATGGCTAGTATGGGGAATGGATCAAGTTATGTCCACGGAACAGCAGCCACATGCATGACTTCCCCAAGCAGCAACAAAAGCAGCACAACATAGCGATATACTAATCAACTGATCAAAACATTCACTCAGCCATACAGTCTTCAATTAATCCTGTGTCTCCGACAGTACCTGGTGGTGGTAACTGCCTTCCCGCCGATATGAGGTCTGAACAGGAAAGAGTTTAAGGGAAAAGGTCAGGAAGGGATTAATACAATTTAGGACAGAATGAATGAAACACTTGAGTCAACCACTCTTTTTTTTTTTTTTTCAGCTACAGTACACTTGTATGTTGTCGTTCAAATACTTTATCTGAGAATGTGATGACATACTGTACCTTGTATGTACTTATTACAAATAGTTAACAGGTCTCTGGAGCGCTTGCCCACCCATCAAGTTTCAAATTAAACAACCAGATAACCAGGTCAATCTTTTCCTACCTTCTTTTTTTCCAAACATTTGTCTCCAAGCAAGCCATTCTGAATTATTCTGGATTGTGACGCATCAGTGAGGACAATTTACATTACACCCGTACCAACATCAAGTTTCTCCAACCATGACTTGGCAGAGGCTGGCCAAAGATCCACCATTTTCAAAGGAAGCACTCTTATGTCAAAGTCACCGTTAATTAGCAAGAATGTTTCGATGCTGTAATTCTTCATCCTGTGTGTATTTGCAACAAAGGATCTCAGAGACCTTCAATGAAGGCACAACAACTGTGAAAAACATTGGAGCAAAATCACAAATTCAACACAATTTGGGAGTTAGGATTTGGTAAACATAATCTCCTGATACCAAAACGTCATGAGGTTGATATTATAAATTAACGTGTCTCGGTGACTTGGAGCGCAGGGCTACTGAATTGTTAGTATAAAAAAATGTTGTGAATCATATTCTATTTCTTTCATTTATTTCAGCCCAATCACACAGATTTTGGGCAGGTATTGTTGTTGGTGGATTCAGATCGTTTTAGGGTCTCCATGAGGTGCAACGGAAATCGTCTCATGGCTTTGTGGTGACAATATATACTGCAGTCGACTATGGCTTCAACATGAAGCACATGAACCTGAAGCAAAAAAATTGCACTTTTATTACACACAATCCACATCCTTAAATTTCATATTTTAATGACATTACATTTCATTCATTGGCTGTCTAAGAGGTGAGGAAATATTGAATAATAAAGTTTAGTTAATAGTAGTAAAGGTAAAGTTTTTGTTTGGCGGACCTCCTACATTAAATTGTTGAGGTGAAGGTGTGATTAAGAATACATTTCCCTCATGTGATTAATGAAGTATTTTAGCCATCTGTTCATCCAGCCATCCATTTATACACATTTAGCTATCAAAGGGGATTTGTTAATGTAATGTAAATGTTAACATTTGTGTACACCATGAATAAACTCATGGGCAGTACCACCATAAATCAACGGTTTAGACGGTCATGCATTGTATTGTGTCTAGAAAAAGTATTATGGCTAAGTCAAACCAGACTGTAAAATCTATATAACACACGTGGCGCATTTGAAATAATGGCTTTTTATTTAACCTCGAATGAATGTCGTTGAATGCTATAATTTTAAAGGGCAACTATAACCCAAAGGTTCCCTTCCAGTGCAGTGATCCTTGCTCTTCTCCTCTTTGCTCATTAGTCTTTGCAACATGCATGATTAGCAATGACCAAGGGCTATTGGGCAGCGAGAAAAATAAATGAGCCAAGACCCACACAGATGGGATTAAATTTTCCTGTCCTGAAGGGACAACTTAACACAATCACTTCTCACTGTGATGTGTCACACATCTAGGTTATGCAATTTTTTTTATGAATTGGCTACTGGAGCATGTTGTAGTGGTGATGATAAAAAAATGGTAAGTGTGATCAACTACCCCCAGAGTGGCTTCATTATTTTGAGAAAAAAGAAAGGGGAGAGATTTGGAAATAACAGCTTGCATATAAAGATGAGGCTGTCTTACCTTGGAGCGGCTTTTGAAGGTCCTGAAGGCACCAGCTTTGAAGATGACCCTGTTCCTCTTACACAGAATGAAGACCACCATCCCGATGACCACCATTAGCAAGAATAGAGGCGTGAGGATAGCCATGATCCACAAGTTGCTCTGTGGCATCTTCACCACAGCTGCACATAAATGGGAACCCACCATTAGTAGAAGTATTTGAAATTAGATTGGAAAGACAGGAAAGGAAAGACATCACCAGCATAGCCTCAAACACAGGAAACACAGCATCCAGGAATGAGCCTTTCAACTGGTGACTGACATGAGCTCCAACCCCTTGCATTATACTTGCTGTATACAGCAAGTATAATGATTGAACTATCTGTGGTTATGAATCTGCGCTACTAATTAGCACTAACATTTCCACATTCGGAAAGCACTGTGGCGCGTGTCTGCCTCAAAGCCGGAGGGTTCTATATTAGGATCTCGGCTAGGATGTGTCAAGTTTGCCGTTTTTTTCTTATAATGGCTTCAGGCACGATATCCCAGGCCCAAAACATGCACGTCACCTTAATTGGAAATGGCCCAAAGGTACAGTATGTGCACTTCTCACCCATAGTCAGCCGGGAGAGGCGCCAGTGTCATAGTGTATTTGTGTAAATAGCGTGTTTATATGTTCTTGAAATGCGTATGTCCAATTAAAAAACACTGCAAGAAAAGGGAATATGGGCAAAGTATAAACCTGTTGTTTGCCAAAGGCCTTCAAATGTCCAAATACAGAAGTGTTTCAGGACTGTATGTAAGAATGAATGAGGCAGCGTTGGCGTCATGAAGTGGCACGTGCGGGCCACGCCCCCCCAATGGCTTCAGTGCCCCCACAAATGAGTTGTGCCCTGCCACATGTCCCTGAAGGGTAGCCTTTTCGTGTCAGTCTTATTATATATCATTTAATCAGTCCAAATTGATTTATTGCAGCCACTAACAGTGAAATAAAGATAAAAGAGAATGAAAACAATATAAAAATAAGAAAAACTGTGCTGCTCATTTGCATATAGCACGTCACTTTCTTTCCAAATACAACCCCAATTCCAATGAAGCTGGGACATTGTGTTAAACATAAATAAAACAGAATGCGATGATTTGCAAATCATGTTCAACCTATATTTAATAGAATACACTATAAAGATATTTAATGTTCAAACTGATAAACTTGATTGTTTTGAGCAAATAATCATTAACTTAGAATTTTACAGCTGCAACACATTCCAAAAAAGCTGGGACAGGTGGCAAAAAAGACTGAGAAAGATGAGGAATGCTCATCAAACACCTGTTTGGACCATCCCACAGGTGACCTTCGATCGCTCAGGCGCCACTGCATCAAAAAACAACATCAATGTGTAAAGGATATCACCACAAGGGCTCAGGAACACTTCAGAAAACCAATGCCAGTAAATAAAGTTCGGCGCTACATCCGTAAGTGCAACTTGAAACTCTACTATGCAAAGCAAAAGCCATTTATCAACAACATCCAGAAACGCTTCTCTGGGCCCGAGGTCATCTAAGATGGAATGATGCAAAGTGGGAATGTGTTCTGTCGTCCGACATGTCCACATTTCAAATTGTTTTGGGAAATTGTGGACGTTGTGTCCTCCGGGCCAAAGAGCAAAAGAACCATCCGGACTGTTATGAACGCAAAGTTCAAAAGCCAGCATCTGTGATGGTATGGGGCTGTGTTAGTGCCAATGGCATGGGTAACTTACACATCTGTGAAGCCACCATTAATGCTGAAAGCTACATACAGGTTTTGGAGAAACATACGCTGCCATCCAAGCAACATCTTTTTCATGGACGCCCCTGCTTATTTCAGCAAGACAATGACCAAACCACATTCTGCACGTGTTACAACAGCGTGGATTCATAGTAAAAGAGTGCGGGTACTAGACTGGTCTGCCTGCAGTCCAGACCTGTCTCCCATTGAAAATGTGTGGCGCATTATGAAGCGTAAAATATGACAACGGAGACCCCGGACTGTTGAACAGCTGAAGCTGTACATCAAGCAAGAATGGGAAAGAATTCCACCGACAAAGCTTCAACAATTAGTGTCCTCAGTTCCCAAACGTTTATTGAATGTTGTTAAAAGAAAAGGTGATGTAACATTGTGGTAAACATGACCTTGTCCCATCTTTTTTGGAACGTGTTGCAGCCATAAAATTCTAAGTAAATGATTATTTGCTAAAAACAATAAAATGTATCCGTTTGAACATTAAATATCTTGTATTTTTAGTGTATTAAATATAGGTCGAACATGATTAGCAAATCATTGTTTTCTGTTTTTATTTATGTTTAACACAACGTCCCAACTTCATTGGAAATGGGGTTGTAATTATTTGCAATAACATGCTGTATAATTAAAGGTAATTTGAGCAAATTTGTTATTTTAGATGTGTGGATCAAACGTTTTCTTCAGGAAGAAAAAGACCAGGGGCTCAAGCCCATTTTGATATCTATTTGTACACATAGCTGTCAATGAGTCTGCTTTCATGGAGGAAATTGGAACATGTTCACATTTTAGAGACTAAAATCAGAGCATTAGATTTTTTTTAAAATAATATATAATATATGGTTATTAACAGGTGGCACGGTGGCCGACTGGTTAGCGCGTCAGCCTCACAGTTCTGAGGACCTGGGTTCAATCCCCGGCCCCGCCTGTGTGGAGTTTGCATGTTCTCCCCGTGCCTGCGTGGGTTTTCTCCGGGCACTCCGGTTTCCTCCCACATCCCAAAAACATGCATTAATTGGAGACTCTAAATTGCCTGTAGGTGTGACTGTGAGTGTGGATGGTTTGTTTGTTTGTATGTGCCCTGCGATTGGCTGGCAACCTGTTCAGGGTGTACCCCACCTCCTGCCCGAAGACAGCTGGGATAGGCTCCAGCATGCCCACGACCCTAGTGAGGAGAAGCGGCTCAGAAAATGGATGGATGGATGGATGGTTATTAACCATTCTTTTCTTTTCAATTTTATGTCCAATAAGCTTCCTGGCAAATTCAATGTTTTACAGATTTTTTTTTCTGTTCAGTGTTGCCCTTGGACATTGAATTATCTGGCTACTTATATTATTGTCATTGTGTTTTACCTCAGCCAGAGTTTGATGGTTTGGTTATTTACATCTTTGGCTTCTATGGAAAGCAGCAGTTGAATGTGAGAGAATAATCCTTTGTTCATTAAAAAACTGGTATCCACCTGTACAATTTGTCCTTCACACTTGTGAAATGATGGTGACACAACTTGGGTGGAACTCAAGAATTAACAACAGACATGTAGACAAAATCTGAATTGCGATGCAAAAGGAGGCCAAAAACAGCAAGTCCATTCTCTGTCTGAGTTTTTAAGACTGCATCATGTATGCAATCAATGACTCTGTCATACGGCGAACAGCATGCAGCTGGCTCAATATGGATTTGATTTGATCTATAGATTTCTATTTTAGATGTGCTTTGGTGTGCCTTTTTACTGTTTCTGCAATCACGACAATAAAGTCCATGATATATTATTATTTTAATATTCTACCAAGTTATTGTGAGATCTGTGAGAAAGGCAGACAGCTATTACTATTTGACAATTCAGGATTGCCGCTACCAATACAGTATATACAGTATATGTTCATGTTCAGGTCAAGGTAATGCAATACATGGTAGCATTCTATAAATTAAAGTATATTTCCTGGGTAGTTCATACAAGCTACTATTTATCCCCATGATGAAATGAGCCTAGAGGTATGGTCCTACAGGGGGTCAGCATCCATAACTGTAATCTGCCCGGAATATATCGTCCACCACACAACCACTTATTGCCCCCTCCGCACACACCCTCTCAAGATGGAGCCCAGCATGGCTACTCTGCAGTAATACATTAGTTCTGCCCAAATGCAGATGTTCATCAAATGACGAATAACTCGAACCTGAATACAGTGACAGGAGGAGAGGATGCTGGAAGGTAGAAAACAACAAAACAACAATAGAGAGATGCTGTGTAGGTAGGGAACATACTGTAGATTAATACAACATGAACATAGACAGATGGAGAGGGGGGAGAGGAGCTCAGTGCATTGTTCATCCTGCAGTCTTGGCTTTGAGCAGCATAGCTAAGCAATGATTAAGGACAAACTTGAGCCTGCCCTATCTATATGTATTGCCAAAGTCTGTCTTGAGTGTAGAGATGGTTCAGTTAAAGGGTAGACCCTTAACTGAATCTGGAAGATGGTTCTGCAGTAGATGAGCCTGATAACAGAACGCAATACTTAATAATGGAGATTCTGGAAACCACAATTAAATCTGCACACAAATGTTCTTGTCAGATGAGACATTGGGAGCAACTTCTTGTTACAGAATTTTGTTGTATGTTTTGTACAATGAGAATAGAGAACCTCAACTCAACGGTATTTGACCATTCAGAGCAGTAGTTCTTAACCTGGGTTCGATCAAACCCCAGGTCTTCGGTGAGACAGCCTCAGGGGTTCGGCGGAGGACAAAACACACACACCGTGTGCCTGCGTGTCTCCATCCGTAAATGCTCTTTCACACTGCATTTAGCAGGGCGTGGTGAGACGTCCATCCAGCCATCCATTTTCTGAGTCGCTTCTCCTCACTAGGGTCGCGGGCGTGCTGGAGCCTATCCCAGAGGCGGGGTACACCCTGAACTGGTTGCCGGCCAATCGCAGGGCACATACAAACAAACAACCATTCGCACTCACATTCACACCCACGGGCAATTTAGAGTCTCCAATTCATGCATATTTTTGGGATGTGGGAGGAAACCGGCATGCTCAGAGAAAACCCATGCAGGCACGGGGAGAACATGAAAACTCCACACAGGCGGTGGGTGTTTGCCGTGGCGGTGCCTCAAGTTGAGTGCGGCGTCACCGTGGTGTCAGACTAACATTTGTTGTCAGGACATTATGTTTTACTTAATTCTGGATGAATTATTTTTATGCTTTTAAAATTGTAGACCTCTGTTCCTATTACAAACAATGGGTGCAGTGCTATATGCAAACATTTTCATGATTTTCTTCAAGAATGTTGAAAAGGAACATCAGTATTCAAATTCTCAGACTACAGTGCTTGTTTAGTCGCAAATGTTACGAGCTAACTATGTTGTTTGGCTCATTTGCATTTTGACTCAACAGACTCAGTCTCAGCAGTTGTTCAAATTTAAATGCTTTGGATTTGTGTTCAGGGGAAATTGTGTTGTTTAAACAATCTCTGAGAATGTTCATGTCTGTTGAATGTTGTTCATTCTGAAGCATCTGAAGAGCACTCATTTCCCGAGAATCTCTAATTAACTAAATGGAGCCTTATAAAAAATCTGCACTTCTTTTGTCCCCCTGTCCACATTCCCTCCTGCCCCGTCCACAAATAAGAACGCAATTTGACTTTGTTACGTTACTTGTAGTCAAATATCTAGACCGCCTTAACTCTTGTTCTGCTGAGGTTAGCACCCCTATTTCCCTGGTCCGTTCTGTCTCTCGGTCTGTCCCCTAAAATCCTTTTCTTTCCGGCTGCATTTAAGCAGATAATAAGCAGAGGAAGTATTTCAAACTCCCCTGTTGCACAGCAAAACTGTTCCAGCACAAAAGGCATCCACCAGAACCACCATTCTGCATGGCCACACAGCTGAGCAGGACAGGTTCACAAGAAGAAAGAAAGAAAAATAAATAAAAAATCTGCACTTGTCTTCCTGAGGAGTCAGGCTTGGAACTTATGTGAATGCCATGGGTCTCATTCCAGTGTTGGCCCGAGAGTGGCTCGCTTGGGTGGGCATTTGGTCGGCAGGGGGGGCACATTGTAACACTCAAAAACACACGCACTCATTAAAGCCTTATAAAATAGGTTTGCCACGGTGGCGTGGGCACCGTCATACACAACATTAATTCATTAAAACAGGTATAAGCCACTGCAGCCACACACACCCGCATACAGTCATCTGCAGTGGATACGGAAAGCATGCAGACCCTCTTAAATGTTTCACTCTTTTCTTTATATTGCAGCCATTTGCTAAAATAATTTAAGTTAATTTTTTCCACATTAATGTATCGAATTGTTGAAAATTTTGCAGATTTATTAAAAAATAAGACTGAAATGTCACAGAGCCATAGACCCTTTGCTCAGTATTTAGTAGAAGCACCCTTTTGAGCTAATAGACCCATGAGTCATTTTTGGGAATGATGCAACAAGTGTTTCACACCTGGATTTGGGGATCCTCTGCCATTCCTCCCCAGTTCTGTCAGGTTGGATGGTGAACGTTGGTGGGCAGCCATTTTCAGGTCTTTCTAGAGATGCTCAATTGGGTTTAAGTCAGGGCTCTGCCTGGGCCATTCCAAAACAGTCATGGAGTTGTTCTGAAGCCACTCCTTTGGTATTTTAGCTGGGTGCTTAGGGTCATTGTCTTTTTTGAAGGTCAACATTCAGCCCAGTCTGAGTTTCTGAGCACTCTGGACAAGGTTTTCGTCCAGGATATCCCTGTACTTAGCCGAATTCATCTTTTATTTGATTCCAACCAGTCGTCCTGTCTCTGCAGCTGAAAAACACCCACACGGCATCATGCTGCCACCACCATGCTTCACTGTTGGGACTGTATTGGACAGGTGATGAGCAGTGCCTGGTTTTATCCACACATACCGCTTAGCATTAAGGCCAAAAAGTTCTATCTTGGTCTCATCAGACCAGAAAATCTTATTTCTCACCATCTTGGAGTCCTTCAGGCGTTTTTTAGCAAACTCCATGCGGGCTTTCATGTGTCTTGCACTGAGAAGAGGCTTCCGTCGAGCTACTCTGCCATAAAGCCCCGAAGGCTGCAGTGATGGTTGACTTTCTAGAACTTTCTCCCATCTCCCGACTGCATCTCTGGAGCTCAGCCACAGTGATCTTTGGGTTCTTCTTTACCTCTCTCACCAAGGCTCTTCTCCACCAATTGCTCAGTTTGGCCAGACAGCCAGCTCTAGGAAGGGTTCTGATTGTCCCAAGCAGCTTCCATTTAAGGATTATGGACGCCACTGTGCTCTTAGGAAACTTAAGTGCAGCATATTTTTTTTTGTAATCTTGGCCAGATCTGTGCCTTGCCACAATTCTGTCTCTGAGCTCTTCAGGCAGTTCCTTTGACCTCCTGATTCTCATTTGCTCTGACATGCACTGTGAGCTGTAAGGTCTTATATAGACAGGGGTGTGGCTTTCCTAATCAAGTCCAATCAGTATAATCAAACACAGCTGGACTCCAATGAAGGCGTGGAACCATCTCAAGGATGAGCAGAAGAAATGGACAGCACCCGAATGAAATATATGTGTCACAGCAAGGGGTCTGAATACTTACGGCTGTGTGATATTTCAGTTTTTCTTTTTTAATAAATCAGCAAACGTTTCAACAATTAAATTTGTTTTCTGCCAATATGGGGTGCTGTGTGTATATATTGAGGAAAATGAGGGGGGGAAATTTTACTTAAATGATTTTAACAAATGGCTGCCAAATTGTTGAAAAATTTAAGGAGGTCTGCAAACTTTCCGTACCCACTGTATATTGAACATTACGCGTGTTCTAAAAATAAGTGTTTGACGCGGGCACTGGGTAAATTTAACACATGGCTTAGCTTTAAAAGAGTTCAGTTGGCATACTGGGCATTTATCTACATGTGATGGGCTGGTGACGTCCTACTGCCCTTCCATTCACTTTTGGGTCTCGTCACGTCCCTCACACGCCACCAGAACCAACATGGGAGACTGGGTATTGTGTGCCTGTGGTCTGAAAACTTGTTTTTCAAAGTTGAGAATGAATTCTCGCATAGACTACTGCTGTAGAGACGCCAAATATTGAGCTAAGTTTGAAAGCAGTCAGCTCACTGATGATTTAGAGCCGTGATACGTACAACGTATATTCATCTATCTTTGTGAAGACACTGATCACAATTATCAACAGGGATTTAACAAGGTAGGAGGCATACATACAGTATTAATGTGCAACACTTAATTTCTATAAATCTCTGCAGGTGTATATATTTTTAAATGATCACTTCTACAACATTCCCAAAAAATTACTATATCTCATCACTAATGAGCTACTTTAAGAACAGGCCCGTTGGCGAGTCGTGTGATCCTTGGGGGCTACCATGTTGGTGACCCTTGTTTAGGTATTAGTCTTAGCATCCGGGCTCTGATTCACACTATTGTTTTCCCACAAGCAAAAAATAAAAAATAAAATAAAATTGGGCCACAGCAGCCTCACAGATTACATACACTATTTACTTTATGACATGGCTACATTATCAACATGTAATAGTTTTACTCAATTTACCTTGCTTGTTTGGGAAAAACCGTGCAAGTTTTTTTTTTATGGCGCTCTTACTGGCTGATTTGCTAAATTTTGTCTACATACGTCTGTCTGTCTCTTCTGTTGTATGTGTGATTGATGGTCTCCACGGCCACTGTTCATGATGCATTCATTCACGGACTGCTCGCAATAACGTGCGATATGTTTAAAAGAATTGAATTGTTTTAATGGCTATAAACGTGAGAGGGGGGAGCAGAGGGTACAGATTCAGAAAGTATTGGGGGCAATACAGCTCATTCAGTGCTTCCTTTATTTGTTACAGCCTTTCAGCAGATCGTGACAACTCACTTTAATTTGCAAATACTGTAGGTGAGACTCACCCAAATATTACTATATGTTCATCTTTTACAAATTTGTATTCAATTCTTATTGGCAGAGGCTTGTTTGTAATCAAATACAGTACAGATGAATAAATGAAAGCGAAGCTTACGTTCAGCCTGCACTTGCACAAAGTAACCCAGAGTCAGTGCCATGGTTTGCGAGTCAAGACTGCTCAGCGTCTTGGCCGCTGTGGGTCCAGTAATGGGTGCGCCATTCAACTGTGCGTAGTACGTCATCTCCGCCGGGTTCTTGGGACCAGGCAACCGACGCATGCTCACCATCTGAAAAAGGATAATGAAGGGAAAATATAATTTTTAAATGCATTATCAGTTGCAATCTATTATATGGCCATTTTGACAAAAGACACATCTTTATTTCAATTAGACTGACCTAACTCTGATTCAGAATGGGTTTTTCTGTCTTACTTTGATTAGCTACAAGATAACAATACTTGAAGAAGACAACTTCATTAGAAGTAGCAATTTATTTTCATTACAAGTGATGGTATATGGCCTTTATGTACTGTATACCATTGAAGCAGGCAAGGCTGATAGTTCCATCCATCCATCCATTTTCTGAGCCGCTTCTCCTCACTCGGGTCGCGGGCGTGCTGGAGCCTATCCCAGCTGTCATCGGGCAGGAGGCGGGGTACACCCTGAACTGGTTGCCAGCCAATCGCAGGGCACATACAAACAAACAACCATTCGCACTCACAGTCGCAGTCACACCTACGGGCAATTTAGAGTCTCCAATTAATGCATGTTTTTGGGATGTGCCCGGAGAAAACCCACACAGGCACGGGGAGAAAATGCAAACTCCACACAGGCTGGGCTGGGGATTGAACCCAGGTCCTCAGAACTGTGAGGCTGACGCTCTAACCAGTCAGTCACTGTGCCGCCGGCTGACAGTTCCATTATGTCATATAAGGGAGGGCCCTGTGTCATTTGCTGGATGTGCCTCTCTCAGCCTCTCTCTCCTTAATCTCTGTAGCTATAAAATCGGTCATCTGTGACTTCCCATAAAAGCTTGAGGGTGTGTACACCATAAACGCCAGGGGTTCACAATTCTAATCTTAATTTGCACAACATGGAGCTGACAAAATAAATAATTTACACCTTTGAGGACCTTCATTCAGAGCTAGCGGATGAATGAAGGTCCTTTGGATGAGTGGTTAACAATGTGGCCATTAAACAAAGGGCAAACAACACATTTGGTTTCTACCTGACATATATGTATTCATGATAACAAACACAGCATTCACATATACAAATCTAGTTCTCTGGTTATTTCTATTACTTCAATCTATTTCTCTATTTAAAAAGCATTTTGCCAAGAAAATGGGTACCTGTTAGTACATTTCAATCAATAAGAATCTCTAATTATACTATATATTTGATGTAAATATTAAAAAGGCACCTTGAATATCCACCTTTCCAATGTCAATATTGGCAGTGACACAGAAAAACAAAAAATCCTACCACCAACCTGTACAGTGTAACCCCCCACAGTTGTTGCACGCTTGGATCGCAAAGTCTGGGATCCCTGCCGACCGGCCACATGGAAGAGCTCGGCCAGCCGCTGCTCCATCAAGCTGGCAAAGCTCTGATAGTTGGCCTCCAGAGAAGACCTGTCCACATCCTGGATCACTGAGGGCAGAAGCACAAGGTTGCAGTGTGGGTTTAGGGGATAAATACCTCTCAAGAGGCAAAGAGGAGGAGGGGGCGTGGGGGGGGGGGGTTGTGCACAGAAAAATGATGGAAATGACAATACAAGCCAAGTGATGAGCACAGGAGAAAGACAACATTGAGGAGAAAAAATGTGGATGTGGAGAAAGGATAGTTCTTTTATGGCTAAATTCAGTTGACCCAACAATCAAAATGCCTGTGTTTATTCTGCATACACACACACACACACACACACACACACACGCACGCACAAAGAGTGAGCAAGCGTCAGTGAATAAACCCCAATTTACTGGAGATGCCTCAATCTTGCTCCCGAATGCATCTTCGACTAGCGGCAACAAGAGTTAGTGTTGTGCACAGACGGACACACTTCAACATCATTCACACTGGGACCTGATGTGATGTGAAGCGATCGCTCCCTCTGCCCAACCTGTGAATGAAACATCAATAGCTTTTTCCACACAAACAGTGCACCTAAAGACACACTGTGCACTGGCAAGTATGAGCGAGCATCCAAGTATATATACATCTATATTGTGTTAACATTGCATGTTGCAATGGCATGAAGTCGAGAGATTGGGCTTGGTGCTCAAGTGAGCTGACATACCACCTGTTGCAGATGCTGAGGCTGAGCCCACATTCAACAATCCGAGTCATAAAAGATATGAAAATGTATTTATCATAAAGCTATTGAATGATCTAATTGTCTATGAAATTAAATGTATATAGTATACACCAATAATTTGGCAAATACAAATGTGTCAAGTTAAACACTGGAGATGGGACAAAATATCCATATCGACAAACATGGTACCCTTTTCTCTCACTGTACATTATTACACCAGCAAAAATCAATATTGCTGCAATGAACATTTATGCACACATTAAAGAACAATGTATGGGAAACGGGCGATTACTGAAAAAATACTCAAACAAACAAACAAAAGTAAAGAAAACAAAGGACTTGGGTAGTGTAATGAGTTGTGCTAAGGGGTGTTTCGCAGACATATTGAGGGTTGTTGAATTTGTGTACTAATGTTTGCAGGGATCAGCGCCAGATACTTTTTTTGTGAATGGGCACCGGGTGTCGTAATAGGTGATAATATCTTTTCAGGATTTGAACGTTTCTAGATTTGAATGTTAACATAGCAGGTTGTACCAATATTTAAATGATCATTTTGTTTGGTCTTTCCAACTGGGCAAGAATTGTTAAGATGAGGATGAATATTTTGGTGCTTGAAAGGAGGAGAAGTCACCAAGCAGAGCTGTGGCAGGGGGGATTGGGATGCAGAAGTTCAAAATGTTTGGTAGATCTCCCTGGACCTCTGACTAAAACTGTCATGTTTAAGGCTTCATTAAGCTCCGGCACTGTGCTCCGGTGCCAACTCCCCCCCCTCCCAAAAAAAAAGCCTTAAATGACATTGATGTTCAATGTAGTAATATACGAAGCTTTTATTTTGAAGTTGGACCTCTCATACCGTTGGTGGTGAGGTGGCGTGTCATGGGAAGACACTATTAACAATAGTAGAGGCCGCCTTGACTTCAACTTTTTGGTTGGCCTGACAGCAGTAAAAAAATAATGACTGTAGTAAATAGAGTGGGAAATCACAACTGTCGAGTTCTTTCCAGTTTATGACCGTGCACGGCTGACCAATCAAGCAGAACAACAGAGACATACCCTTCATTGACAATTCACTATTTTGACGATAGGGATTTACAAATGAAAAGTTGGTGCTTGCAGCTTAATGTTACTGCCTTCTGTGTTAACTGCATTTGCTTCCATTAAGTTGCAATTCCTGATTGCACTTATTGTATATAATTGTATATAATATTTAAAGATTCATTTTGAACTGAAAACTGTTACATATTGTTTGTTAAAAAGTAGTGCAATAAAAATAAAGATTTTTCCCTAACATGAGGAATAATCGTGATTACAATATTAATCAAAATAATTGTGATTATTTTATTTATTTTAATAATCATGCTGCCCTTCATTCATGGGTTCTGATTGATTTGTCCATGAAGGATATACTGCAGTGTTTATACAGTATATTTCCTATACACATATATACTGTATATTGCTTCATCAATTGTTATCGTGGGTAAAATATCATGACAATATTGTATTGTGCGATATTCTGGGATTCAAGCAGGCAGCACAGTTGTCATGTGAACACGTATGCTGTATGGTAGTTAGAATGTGACAAAACTAAACCCAACCACCCACCACAAAATCAATCCAATGAAAGAGGGAGGGTGAAAAACAGAGGGGAAAGAACAACACAGCAGTTTACATCGCAGTTTACCTGTTATAACCCAATAGCTCCTGGTCGCAGTGGATGTGTTGAGATTGTGGTATTCAAGGGCTGAGGTGAAAAGACAAGCAGATAGTTAAAGAGGTTTTAGTTTGGGTAATCATTAACATTAACACTTGAGATTGGATTGTGTGGAATTTAAACCAAAGCTTTAAACCACAATCCTTTTCCATCTTCAAATCTTTATCTGTGAATATTCCAGGATGTTTTAGTACCAGGTTTGACCAAGTGCCGTTTTAGATCAATTAATGTAATTTTAAGTGGATTGTTATTTTGACACCAAAGATATGAATTCAGATTATTTTGTTCTTTATGTTTATGTTTTAAATGTGGGAACATTGGAAATCCAACAGAGTTCACACTCTCATGAAAATTTGCCATATACGTACAGTAAAGTTCGGACTATAAACTGCAACTTTTTTACCAAGCATTTACCCCTGCAGCTTAAACAATTTATTTATGGATTCTTCCCATTCCCACGAGTTTCAGGTTTGTGTCCACTGTTCATGAATAACATTTTTAGATTGATCTTTGTTTTTAAAAACAAATCCACACACATTGAAGCATTCGGATATGTATTAAGAACTGTGTTGCTAAAGCGCACACATCATCATCACGTAAATGCAACACAATACCGATGATGTAGCCGGTATAAGTTAATTAAATATTGAAACAATCAACCAACATTTGCATCTAAACATCTCTCTTTTGTCTTACACAGTATATGACCAAAGATTCAACGTTTGAATCTGGCAGTATTTTTGTAGCCTGAAGCAACAGATCAGCAAAAACTCGGCCACTTTCACCAAACACAGAGGATGAAACTAGCCAAACACTCCTTGTCAGGTTCCATTACCTTCCTACCTCATACTGTCTCCTTCTACATTCATCTATACTCCATGTAACCCTGGCATCCTTGTCAGTCTCCCTCCATACCGGTTTCATCCAGTTTACTTACCAGCGCATGCCATCTTTTGAATCTAACTTTCGTCCAACTTTTTCTTGCTTCAATCTGGCAGTTTCCCCCTTCAAACTATTCCCATCGATCAAAATGATTTTGACTACTGACACCTTGAGCACATCTTAATTCACCGATGTTGTCTCGAGCTCGTTACGCATAATCAAGATCCTACTGTAGTTCATGGAGCCTCATTTTGTGCTCTTCCCCAGACCTGCTTAAGATGAGACGTTTACAGTTGAAGCGGTCGACAATAAAATGGGACATTGGTTGGTCAGAATCCCTGGTCATTTTCATTACAGTCAATATTATGATTTCGGCTACATGCTCTTAAACTTACCATAATGGTAAACGTAAATTATATTTGTAAATTGATATTTAACTAGAGAATGCAATTTCTGTTGAAATGGCATGTGAAAGCTTAAAAACTGAAGTTGAACTGAAATGCTGTGGAAGTTATTTAATTGTTAGTTGTAGGATGTGAGACTTGGTCAAGACATTTGGAAGGAGGCGGTAAATAGATCAAATATCTGTATTTGGGAATTTTATTGGGAAGCTGGGAGAATGTGCAAAATTGTTGAAAAGTAAAATAGTTATCAAAATGTTCTGAATGTAATGATAAGTTTGAATTTGGAACGTGAAAGATGAAGAACTTTTGTGTTGAATGTCTCATTAACTTGAATGGGTTTTTTGGAAAAGTCTGTCACACTATACATTCTGATTCACTACACACTAATGCATTGTAGACTGATATGCTTTCGACAGAGGTACTACTGTGTGATGAGTTTTAGCATTCTTTCTCTGTTTGTTTTATTGGCGACAAGTCGAAAAATAACTACCAGATCCCTACAGTATTACTCTCTCGCTGTGCTTACAGCCACTCAAAATACAATGCAGGGTATAGACGTCGCAGTCTTATTAACATTACTACGAGGCATACTCGGGGCATCAGCACCGATCAGCCGACTTTAATGAAAATCAAAGTATTACAGTATTACATCAGAAAGAAAGCTTTGCTAGTCAATGAGCTTATCAGAGACCATTATCTTAATATAATTGGTCTTTGAGAGACTTGGTTAAAATCAAATGAGTTTTTACCACCTAGAGGGATCTCCCCCAAACTTTTTGACTTCACATGTTGAACTATTATTAAGGGTGCGGGCAATAGGTACTCTTATCCCTAAATCTGTTCTCAACCTTAGCTCTAGCTCGAACATGGACTTGAAAAACATTTGAGGTTCTCATTATACGATCTGCAGCACCGCTGCCATTTTATCTTGCTGTTAGCTACCGTCCCCACCAACCCTTACTACGGCTTTTTAGATGAATTCTCTGAATTTATTGCTGATTTGGTCACCCACGCAGATAATATATTAATCGTGGGTCACTTTAATATTCATATGAATTCCCTGTCGGGAGCTCTTAGTGTGGCATTTTAGACAATACTTGATACTTTTGGTTTCTTGCAATTAATACAGGAACCGACCCATAATAATAGTCATACTGTAGATTTGGTATTAGCCCCTGGTCATTGCGGCCTTGAATGTCCATTATACCACGACTATTTTCAACCGTTATGCAGTAAAATTTTAAGTCTTAACCCATTGTCATCGTTCTGACCACAACCGATGCTATAGCAGCCGTAATATTAGTTCTTCAACCACCACTGCACCCTCTGAGCTATTACCCTCAGCAATTGCCTCATTTCCTTCTTATGTGGGTCCAAGTGATAATCTCACAAATTATTTTACTGTGGCTCTGTGTAACGCACTCCACACCATAGCACCACTAAGAGACTTACTTCTTGATTCACAGATGAAACCCAAGGATTTAAACACTAATGTATGAAGCTTGAGCACAAATGGCGTGCGACCAAACTTGAGGTCTTCCGTCACGCATGGGCCGATAGTTTACTGAAATACAAACAAGCTCTCATTTTAGCTACAACTAATTATTTCTCCATAATAATCTGTCTTAATAATAGTAACCCTAAATACTTATTTAACACAGTAGCAAAGCTAAACCAACAGCAGCCTACTTCCAAAAATCCCCCTTTTTCAAGCAATGTTTTACTAAAAAAAAAATTTTGCCCATTAGGAATTAAATTAAGTACACTTTGCCTCAAGCCTGGGTGAATTCTTTGATCACTGAGACTAATTTGGACACTAAGGTGAACACGCGTCTGGCTACCCTCTCTCATCTTTAGGAAGTATCCCTTGAGAGACTCACAAAACACGCTAGTGTGGCAAAACAAAGAACATGCTCGACCCTCTTCCTGGGAAACTGTTGAGAGCTGTTTTTAATATTAGGACCTTCCATCTTAAATATTGTAAATTTAACACTCTACTCTGGCACTGTACCTGCAACTTTCAAGATAGGCGTTATTCGACCCTTACTCAAAAGAGCAATATGTGTGGGCTTACCCTGGTGGATGAGAGGGTAGCCTCCTTCCGCCACTGGGTAGGACAAATGTTCCTCACTGTTGTCTGTGCCTATGCATCAAACAGCAGTTCAGAGTACCCACGCACTGTGGATTTCTTGGAGGGGGTGCTGGAGAGCATTTACGCTGGGGACTGCCTCTTTCTGCTGGGTCTTAACAATGCACAAGTGGGCAATGACAGTGAGACCTGGAAGGGCATGATTGGGGGAAATGCCCCCCCCCCCCCCCCCAACTAGAACCTGAGCAATATTATTGTTGTTGGACTTCTGTGCTCCTTAAGGATTGTCTAAAACAAACACCACGATCAAACATACAGTCAAGTAAGGGGGTTCATATGTGTTTGTAGTTGAGTCTAAAGTACAATGGAACCTCTATTCACGAATGACCCAGTTGATGAACTAAACCTTTGACGAAAAAATACCTAGGGTCACGAACTATTTTCGGTATGGCTGCGGAAGGCTCAGTTGTGCTTTTTCTCGCATAAACATCTTGCTCCATGTGTCACACGTTGCAGATATCTTTTTAGCTCTAAATTTGCCTTTAGTATGGCACCATAAAATCTGAAAACGGCAAGTGATAGTGTTATTCCAAGACTTATCTGCTTTGAAATGACTCACTCTCGAGTGGGATCCTGCTGACGCCACAGAGAAAAAGAAGGAGGCACCAATCCCAGCCAGTGAATTTAACTGCACTGAGAGGTTAAGTCTGTATTGTACAGTATTTTGAACCACACATTCATAAAAATGTAAATATGACTTTGTTCGTGGAATGGAACAGATCATTGCATTTGTAATAGTTTCAATGGAAACCATTACCTCTGTTCACAAAAACGTTTAGGTTCGCAAGCGGAGTCAAGAAACGGATTCCATTTGTGAACCAAGATTACACTATAATGTGCAGCTCTCTGTCAATGTCCTTTCAAACCTGAGCCTTATCTCTCTATCTTTGCAAAACCAACACATTTTGAAATTTGCATGTAACGATGAACAGTAATAACAAAAGGTGACATGACTCACCCCTAAAACACAAGAAGTAATCCCTCTTCCTGTTTATCAATAACATGTCTTTTTAATGTTTTCTTCTCTATGCACTGTAACAGGTATTTCTAAATGTCTTATTTAAGTGGAAGGTCGGACATACAGTAAACTAGGTCATTAGTCATTCGCTTCCCTGCAGTGGACTCAGTGCCTCTCAGCAGGCAGTGCTGTAGAAGGCACCCTACATATGCAGCGAAAGGCTGTCTGAGCCCAGCAGCTCACTGAGAAAAAGAATGAGTAGAACAACAACTCTTACATAATAACTATACAATTTGCATAATGACAGCAGACTTGCATGGGTCCAGTTCTATGCTACAAAATAAATTGAAGTTGCCTCATCTCTCTGGCAACAACAACTACATTTTACTAGATTGGATCATAAACAGACAAGTTCTGTCCCTTATTTAAACTCAAAGTACGGTATATCAGCGGCAATACTTATATATTTCTTAACTGGTATTCTTTCATACCTCTGTCTGGCGACTCTTTCAAGATTAAAACTATATCTAGAGAATTTTCCCCACAGGACTCAAGCATGGCTCTCAACTTTTGTTCTCCTCTGACCAGGGGTGGAGCCAGAGGTGAGGCCGGGGTAACACCGCACCCCCCTGAAATCTGATTGGACCCCCCAGGTGCCATATCACGGCACCACACGTCTTGTCGAAAGGAGACCTTTGCATTTTGAAATCAGTGATGCCGGTTGACTGCTAAGTCCCTCCTGTACAGTAGTTGGCGCTATGTACCACAAATAATCCGGGGTAGCACCGGACCCCCCTGAAATCTGATTGGACCCGCCAGGTGCCATATCACGGCACCACACGTCTTGTCGAAAGGAGACCTTTGCATTTTGAAATCAGTGATGCCGGTTGACTGCTAAGTCCCTCCTGTACAGTAGTTGGTGCTATGTACCACAAGTAATCCACATTTATTAGGAGAAGAAGAAGAATCGCCACAGAAGAAGAGGATTTGCCCCAGAGCCTACGACGTCGTTCTAAAATAAGTTTTACGGTGGTGTCCGAATGGGTCGCTGTTTAAAAACACTTTTGTGTTCAGATAGGAGATCGTTTTGCTAGCAGCCACGGGTATCAAGCTAAAGTTAACATTAAGTTACATCTCATGGCGGTAAAAACTAAATCTTATCACCCAGCAGCGGCATGCAGTGTTTCAATTAGCAGCCAGTGCAGTGTGCCAGCCTCTCTCTCTCTCGCTGGCACACACAAACACGGGCACATGGACAAGTCTCATGGCGTCTCCACATAACTAGTGTCAGCTTCCAACAGCCACTCCACATTAACGTGTACATTTAATTTGGGTTGCTGCTTATATAGTGACGTGTTTCTCCAATGATTTTAGAGGAATGACACCAGCAAACAATCGGCCAGCTAGCTGTTTCATGCTCTGTTGGCTTAAATGAAATATAACGTGAAGGAAGGTGGGGGGTTATCCTTCACATTTTGCCTTTTGTTATGTCTCTACATGTTTGTTTGTTTAAAAGCTTTCAAACTGACACCGTTACAGTGTCAAAAGTGTTGCTGTTGCATATTTTTCCTCATCTGTGCAGCATCTTATTTCATGCATAATGTACTGCACAACAGGCTAGCTAAAAACACTTTTAAGGCAAACTAGTGGAGTGCTTTCAAAGAAAACATCAGGAGTTGAGGGCATCACAAAAGTGCTGTTAATGAGCTTCACAAGTGTAACTTGTTTAAAAAGCATAAATACTGTAATTCAAGTTAATTCTTCCTTTATATTTCAGAGTTTGATTTCTGAAATTTCACCAGAATCACCAATTTAGCTTGTTTAAAATAGGCATAACCTACCTGTAATTAGAGTGAATTCTGCCTCTTTATTTAAGTATTTTGTCTGTTTTATTTTATTATTTGGATTTATTCAAGAAGTCTGCCTTTTTCAACTACAAAAAAAGAAGTCTGCCTTTTTATTCATAAAAAGTGTGCCTTTTTATTTCATATTTGTCATGTTTGTTCATGTTTCATATATATCAACTGTGTTCATGTTTTCAAAAGCGCATAAAGGCTTTTGTATTACTGGGCTATTTTTTTTTTGTGAAATAAATTTTAGTTTCAAAAATGTTGGTTGCGACTTAATGACTAAGTTAAATTTTGGCTCCTGAGGCAAAACCAGTCGGGAACCACTTAGTAGCTGAATGTTTGAATATGAATGTTACATTGACTGGTCTATTTCCCCTTACATTTTTTAGGCTTGAAGTGGGGATTTGATAACATTGTGCAATTGTAAGTGATGCTAAGCGTTACAAAACTGGCCTTTTTTTCATAGGGTCCGTTGAGAAATGTAAAGACAGGGGGACAAGATATATAACTTCTTTTTAAAGAGAAGCAAGTCGGGCAACGGTAAGGTGAACAGAGAGCGTGTGAGTGAATTGCTCGTGTGTGTGTTTGCGTGAGAATCTGTGAGTGGGTAATTGTGTGTGTTTGTGAATGGATAACTGTGTGAGCGGGTTACTCTGTGATTTTAAAATTGTTGCAGTTGAAGTTCTGTTTGTGTGAACATTGTTAATAAACTTTAATTTATGCGCACAAACCTCATCTTCTGTGTGCTTTGTCTGTACATTGCAACATTTAGAGACTGATTGCAATTCATTGGTTGAGAAACAAATTCATTGTCATAGTCTGTGGACCCCCTGAAATAGCCTTGGCCACCCCCTGGCCACCCCAAGGATAAAAGTCTAGCTCCGCCACTGCCTCTGACTGAGGTCCTCAATAAAACAGGGAAAATATAGTGAGCCTAAACCTGTGATTGCCAACCTTTATGGCGCGATGGCACATATTTTACAATTGGAAAATCTCACGGCACACCAACAGACAAAAATGTCACAAAAGGTAGATACCCCGTAATTACTGTATGTACTTCCTACCATCTAATAGAAGAGCATTCATTTGTTCTGTCTGTCACTATGCCTCACTGGCATAAATAGAGGAACAAAGATACATTATCTCGTGTAAATGACAAATTTTTTGAGCCGTTAAGTCCATCCATCCATCCATCCATCCATTGTCTCCCGCTTATCCGAGGTCGGGTCGCGGGGGCAGCAGCCTCAGCAGGGAAGCCCAGACTTCCCTCTCCCCAGCCACTTCCTCTAGCTCTTCCGAGGGGATCCCAACGCGTTCCCAGCCAAGCCGAGAAACGTAGTCAGCAGTTAAGTCAACTTTTATAATTTCCCACGGCATACATGAAGATCGCTCATGGCACACTAATGTGCCACGGCACACGGGTTGGGAATCACTGGCCTAAACTATAGTGAGACCTTGTTTGATATACACACACACATTATAATAATACTATTATTCAACAGACAGCATGGTGGGGGTTGTGGCGAGCACATTTGCCACAGTCTGAAGTTCTGGGTTTGAATTTCAGTTTGTTTCAATTGTTCTACACTACTGTTTGGCTTGCTTCCACATAAAAAAAAAGTGTGTGTGTAAAGTTAACTGAATATTGGCTGATTGGTTTTTCTATGTGTGCAATTGACTAGCAACCAAACCAGGGTGAAGCCCCACCTCTAGCCCAAAGTTCGCTTGGATAAGCACCAGCACCCCTGACCCGAAACAGGATAAGCCAGTGTTTCCCAACCTTTATTGAGCCAATAAACCTATTTTACATAAGAAAAAAGAAAATTCGTAGCACACAACCAAACAAAAATGTCACACAAAGGATGACTATTGAAATAAAATTTTGAAATATGGGAAGGTTTACTTGAACACAAACCTAATTGGTACACAGAAAGCCATAACTTATTCTTTTGTCTGAATGGCAACACATGTATACACAGGTTTATTGCACATTCTGCCATCTAATGCAAATGCATGTAATTGTTCTGCATTTCACTATAAATTGCTGGCACAATTACATGAACAAATATATTTTTAATCAATAAATAGTAATTTTCAGACAAATTAGGGGTGAAATTGAATCATTTCCAGCTGTACTCCTGATGGTCACTCATGGCACCCGGGTTGGAAATCACTGGGATAAGCAAACAATAAGGGACGGATCTTCAACTTAAAATCATGAGCTGAAAATAGGTTTACAAATTACACTGAAATGGAACAAAAGTGACAATTATAAGTTAGAATGATTGATTTCTAAATTTATCCAGACTTTTTTATTAACAATATTAGTTTGCACTGCTGCCTTGCGAGGATTGGGTTCTGGGTTTTCTATGTGGACCCGGAACTTTCTGTGTGAATTTTTATGCACTACATATACTATAGTGAGATAGGTAGGCATTAAATTTAGCTTGGGAATTATTATAATTCCCAACAGTCTAATGATCAGCTGTCAGAACAATGTGGAACAAATTTTCTCCCCAAACCGTCTGTGAATGATGAGAAATTAATCACCAACGCATGATTCAACTGTCTTGCGGTTGAGAGAGGAAGCTAATAGTTCCATCAAGTGAATGAGTGTTGAGCACGTCAATAAAACTTTTTTTTCTTCTTTGCAAGAAGCCATAAATAATTTAATGTTAGTGCCCGGAGTGAACCAATTAATGAGCAATGACATGTCCTCAAGTAGTGGTTTCAATTAATGTGGCTGGAGGTCATTCAATAAAGCCAGAAATGATGGGATTATTATTTTTGTACTACAATGTGTGACCTTTCATTATATTTTACAGAATAATATCTCTGGTCTGTGACATTTTCTCTCCGTCAAAATCAGTGGAGAGGGAAAATGAGTGAGCGTTTTAAAGGGTATTTTAGTTATAATCATTTAAAGTAGGTAATATTAACACAATTTAATATTTCTAGCACAACAATTTGCATCACCATAATAACAACTGTGGTCATCAAAGCAAGTCAAGCGCTGTAAGCAACAATAAGCAAACTGACGAAACAATGAGAAACACTGGCTGGAATGGCTGGAAGGAGCTAATTGGTTGACACAAGGTAGAGGGCTGATGAGAACGGGTGGAGACAAAACCGAACGAGCAGAACAAGACATTAACATTGTCAAGGGACACAGAAAAACGTGACGTGGAATAAAACAAACTAAATATAATCTAAACAAAAACACAGACCATGACAAACTATTGTTTCATTACACTCATCACCCCTGCCCAAAACCCCTATAGCACCATGCCGGCCAGTACGTAGGATGATTTTAACAAAATCTAATAATAATAATAGTAATAATAATAATAATAATAATGCGTTTCAGGTGGCACGGTGGTCTACTGCTGGTGGTCTCTATTATTTATTCATTGTATGTTGTTAGGCACGGCGGCTGACTGGTTCGCCACCGTTGGCCTGTGTAAGTTCATGACTACTTGTAAGTTACCTCGACCACTCGCAACTGTACTTACCCGGTTGTGTTCTTCTTCGTCTCCAATGCTCCTTCCGTGTCTCCCACCTCACTCCCCCTTCCAGCCACGCCATCCAGCTACTCCACTTGCCCATGCTTCAGCTTCCTACACCTTCCATGTTCCAAAGGACCACCATTGCCCCTTGCATATCCTACCCGCTGAGCGATTATTTAATAAACCATTCTCATATACTTCCTCCACCTCCATCTGCTTTTGGGTCCAGTCTAACATCATACGATTACCAATCGTAACTGAATACTCTGGCCAACATGGACCCAGCAACCCTGGAGGCGTTGGGAAAAGCGCTCACACTCCAAGGCTCCCATATAGACAGACAAGAAGAAATCCTCCATGGAATTATAAACTCCTTAAACACCCTCTCCCGGCAAGTATCTCTCATATCCTCCCAGATGCACTCCGACAGCCTTCCTGTGAGTATTCGCTCCGAGCCCTCCGATCAACACTTCCTCCCATACAAAGAGCCTCACGTCCCTCCTTCCGAACCCTATTCAGGGGACCTAGGTTCATGTGGCCAATTTCTTTTAAATTGCGCCCTTGTTTTCGATCTGCAACCGTTGACTTATCCCTCTGAGAAATCCAAAGTAGCATTCATTACCAACCCCCTATGCTGAAGAGCTGCGAAATGGGCAACCGTGCTCTGGAATAATTCATCCTTGCTTCTTTGGATTCCTTTTCTGCCAAACTTAAAAAGGTCTTTGACCATCCCGTCAAGGAGAGAGAAGCCACTCGTCGCCTCCTTGTTCTTACTCAGGGCTCTAGTTCAGTGGCTTCGTACTGAATTTTGAATTTTAGCGGGTGAGTGCGGGTGGGAGGACATGCCGTTAAGGGGCATTTTTATAAAAGGACTTTCAGAACAGCTCAAAGATGAGCTCGCAGTCAGTGACGATCCCACCTCGCTCGAAGAATTGATTTTGTTATCAATTAAATTAGACAATCGCCTACAGGAAAGAGCAAGAGAGAGAAATGGAGCGCTCTATGTGAGCACATCTCTCCTGTCTTCAGTCAAGACCTTGCCATCTCACTTCCCCACCATCGCCCCTATGACTGCGCCATTGATCTGCTGTCTGGAGCCCCTCTTCCCTCCAGCTGCCTCTATAACCTTTCCCACCCTGAAAAGGATGCCATGGAAAATTATATACGTGACTCCCTTGCGTCCGGACTTATCCGACCCTCTTCTTTCCCCCCTGGGAGCCGACTTCTTCTTTGTTAATAAAAAAGACACCACTCTTTACCCCTGCATTGACTTCCAAGGCCTCAATGAGATAACCGTAAAAAACAAAGCCCCACTGCCTCTCATAGACCCTTCCTTCTAATCACTCTGTGACGCCCAAATATTCATCAAGTTGGACCTGGGCAACACCTACCATCTTATCCGCATTAGAGAGAGGGGCGAATCGAAAACCGCTTTCAATACACCCCTTGGTCACTTTGAATACATTGTCATGCCCTTTGGGTTAACCAACGCCCCCACAGTTTTTCAAACCTTCATTAACAATGATATGTTCAACCGATTCGTCTTTGTCTACTGAGACGATATCATCATCTTCTCCCGCTCTCCCGAGGAACATCGCCAACATTTCCGCCAAGTCCTCCAATGCCTACTCGAGAACAAACTCTTTGTGAAACCGGAAAAATGTGAATTCCATCTCTCCTCTGTACACTTCTTAGGATACATCATTGCCAAACGACAGTTACAACCCGACCCGGCAAAGATCCAACCAGTCACCAACCGGCCCATCCCCTCCACCTGCAAAGAGCCTCAACATTTTCTATCTTTCGCCAATTTCTACCGCCGCTTCATCGGTGATTACACGAAAATGGCCGTTCCTCTCACCAGCCTCACCTCCACCAGCTCCCCATTCCATTGGACCCCTGCCGCCTCACAAGCATTTAAACACCTTAAGCAGCTATTCACCAGTGGAGCTATTCACCAGTGCCCCCATCCTGACCCTTCCCACCAGTTTGTTGTGTAAGTTGAAACCTCTGACACTGAGGCGAGAGCCGTCCTCTCCCTTGTACTGTTATAGTCTGTGCCCTGCAGTTCCCCTTTTTGGAGCTCGGGTGGCGCTTTGTGCCTCGCCCTTTCCTCTCTCTCTCTCCTCTCCCTACAATCAGCACCACCTTAGCCGTGCACCTGTTATCAATCAGTAATCATCACTGGCTGCATATAAGCCTGCCAGAGCCAGGAAATCAGCGCCAGAGTATTGATGTAATCCGTGGTACACAGGGCAACATTGATAACTTCTTGTAAATTACCTCGAGCACTCGCAACCGTACTTGCCCGCTAGTATTCTTCTTCGTCTCCAATGTTCTTTCCATGTCTCCCACCTCGCTACCCATTCCAGCCACGCCCCCAGCTACTTTACCTGCCCATACTTTCGCTTCCTACACCTTCCATGTTCAAACGGACCACCCTCGCCCCTTGGATAGCCTACCCGCTGAGGGATTATTTTATAAACCATTCTCATCTATTTCCTCCGCCTCCGTCTGCTTTTGGTTCCAGTCCTACATCATACAATTACCAATCATGACACCTAAATTATATATATATATATATATATATATATATATATATATATACACATATATATATAATATATATAATTTGCAGTGTTGACGTGATGGGGCCCGAAGTGATCACAGGGCCCCAAATCCATGTCTGAAGCCCAAAAAATAATGGGGAGAGTGAGTTTTTTATTTATTTTTATTTGTTTATTTTAAGAGAGAGAGTGTTTAAAATAAGCATGAAGAGGCATTGGTCACTCTATCAGCAATAAGATTGAAGTTTTTAAAAAGAAAATCTTGTGTCGTGTGTTGTGGTTTCACAATTATAGTCTTTCTGAATTCTTGTGGTTCGTAATTCTTATGGTTCTTTGTGTGAGTGTAATAGCTCATTCAGAACTGGACCATATGCTGCTTTTTGTTGGTTGAATAATAACTATTAAAGTAGAATCATGTCTCAGTGTGTATAAGCACAGAGGATTGTTTGACAAAATCAATATGTTAGCATTGTGGAGGTAGCTTCTGACCAAGGATGTAGAAACTGGTAGGCGTCTTAAAGCCTGGTGAGCAATCATAACATATTGTACACTAGGTATATTTATATTACACATCCTGCTCACTCCTTACAGAGGAAAACATTTGGGATAAAAACATCAGAAGAGGATGTAAAAAACACAACCACCAAGTTTACTAGTGACAAAGGATGACAGGAAAGCATTGTGTGTTTACGTACGCTCAGCGATGACCAGAGGCGGGTAGAACAGAAAGTAGCCCACCAACTCAGCAGTGAGCTGGTTGAGTAGGCTGCTCGAGATGGTTCCATTGAGTTCAGTGTCCTGATTCTTGACCACATACACCAGTGAGACCAATGGAGAATCCGGTTCCTGGGCCACGCTTTGGATCTGAAGATTACCAAATACAATGCGGTCATTTTAAATGCCTCATTTCTCAGATTACCTGCCACAAATGTGCATGATTGAAATATTCAGCACACATGAACAACTCGCAATGAGTCTATTTATAATTTAAAAATTCAAACAGAAACATCACATTTAATTGTATAAAATGTCTACATTGCCTATGAAGAATTACATAACAGACTCCAGACACAGCATGACACTGAACTTTCCCCCCCCCCATAATAGAATTAATTAATGAATGAATAGGACCTGTGTGCTGTTCGGGAAATAATGAAACTGATTCACCACAGTGAAGTGGGTTGCGTGTAAATATTTCAGAAGATGAATAATAAATGCTTCCTATATCTGCCACTGGTTGCCTGTGTATGTATGTCCATGTCAACTAGAGGGAAGGTGGTAGAGAGGAGAGAGAGGTAAAGAAGCAGAGAACATGAAAAAGCAAAGATGTTTGACTGGTTTAACCAAACGACAGAGCTGAAATAGATCTTGATGTCCCTCAACAGTCAGATCAGAATACACATTACGCACAAAACTGTGAAATTTATTTTGTCTTAAATTGTCATTTTCAGTAAATTAAGACAAATAATTGCACACTCACAGAATGAATAAGAGGAACTGTGGTTTGCATCAACAAAATCGTACTGTTGGTAAGAGACCCAAATAATTATTCACTACAATAAACATCTGATTTGCATGCGATGCTACATTCTTGTCTGTGTAATAACAGGCTCTATGAACCCATGCACTACCTCCACAGTGAGCTTGCTGTAGGTCTCGAGAACTTTGTCCTGAGCCTCGTCAAAGGCGTTCTCCAGTCTCTGCTCTAGCATCTGGACAAAACTGCAGGAGTAAATGTTGTCTGTGGGGCCAACAAATCTCAACACTGGATAAAGGAGACAAGAAATGGTTTAAGTACGCTGTAGCTAAAATATTAAAATGTAAGGTGTACTTTATCATAGTATCAGATTAGATGTCTTCTAAATGGTAGTGTGTGTGTGTGTGTGTGTGTTTGTGTGTGTGCTTGTGCGTTTGAATATACTTTGTATAAGGTGTGTAGCAACCACAAGCAGTGAAAATAAAGCAGGAGAAAGAAATGACCCCTACATCCGACATCCAAGCAATATTTTCAACATTGTGGTATGAATGAAAGTGAATGAAACGTCAGAGGTATGTGGTCAATAATACTGAGTTAATCAGAATATTATAAGGAATGTTCAATTAATATAATAAAGTAAATGTCCATTCCAACTATTTGATTTTGCCAAAATACAATACCATAATGGATTTCAAATAAAACAACCAACAGGTAATTGAAGTGTAGGCTATCAGCTGTTATTTCAGTGGTTTCACAAAGAGACAATTTAGCAAGTGCAACGATTTTATGCAGAGTAATGTACCTCTATTTTAATGACTGACTGAAGCGTGAAGCCCAAGACTATAACCAAATTCTGAGTTTTCCTCCCTGAAGACCTTCACAGTAGCCACCTTCAGTAATTGCTTGTTTGTTGGTTTCAGGATTCAGTTTTGTCTTCAGTAAGTGAAAAGCGTGTTTCACTGGTCACTGACTTGACCGTTGAATGAGATGCAATCTCTTTGCCTTTAAAAACCTCAAGTTACTTTTTACAGTAACTCACATTAATACGATCAATACAAATCGAGAATCCCCTCCTTGAGCCGTCACCTTATCGTGGTGGAGGGGTTTGTGTGTCCCAATGATCCTAGGAGCTAAGTTGTCTGGGGCTTTATGCCCTTGGCAGGGTCACCCATGGCAAACAGGTCCTAGGTGAGGGACCAGACAAAGCACGGCTCCAAAAACCTCGATGACGAGTACAATAAATGGATTTAGGTTTCCCTTGTCCGGACGCGGGTCACCGGGGCCCCCCTCTGGAGCCAGGCCCGGAGGTGGGGCTCGAAGGCGAGCGCCTGGTGGTCGGGCCTGCACCCATGGAGCCCGGCCGAGCACAGCCCGAAAGGGTAACATGGGTCCCCCTTCCCATGGGCTCACCACCTGTGGGAGGGGCCATAGGGGTCGGGTTCAGTGCGAGCTGGGCGGTGGCCGAAGGCGGGGACCTTGGCGATCCGATCCCCGGCTACAGAAGCTGGCTCTAGGGACGTGGAATGTCACCTCTCTGGCAGGGAAGGAGCCCGAGCTGGTGTGTGAGGTCGAGAAGTTCCACACCTCCATGCACAGCTTGGGCTCTGGTACCAGTCCTTTCGAGAGGGGTTGGACTCTCTTCCACTCTGGAGTTGCACACGGTGAGAGGCGCCGAGCAAGTGTGGGTATACTTATTGCTCCCCGGCTCTGCGCCTGTACGTTGGGGTTCACCCCGGTGGACGAGAGGGTAGCCTCCCTCCGCTTTCGGTTGGGGGGACGGGTCCTGCCTGTTGTTTGTGCCTATGCACCAAACAGCAGTTCAGAGTACCCACACTTTTTGGAGTCCTTGGAGGGGGTGCTGGAGAGCGCTCCCGCTGGGGACTCCATTGTTCTGTTGGGGGACTTCAATGCTCACATGGGCAATGACAGTGAGACCTGGAAGGGCGTGATTGGGAGGACCGGCCCCCCAGATTATAACCCGAGCGGTGTTCTGTTATTGGACTTCTGTGCTCATCACGGATTGTTCGTAACAAGCACCATGTTCAAGCATGTCCACACGTGCACTTGGGAGGAGTCCTCTATCGGGCCTTTTTGGCCTGTGGGATTCCTGAGGCAGCTGATGGGTACCGGCTGGCCAAGCGGAATGCAGCTTTGGTGGTCGCTGAAGCAAAAACTCGGGCTTGGAAGAAGTTCGGTGAGGCCATGGAGAAAGACCTCCGGACGGCTTTGAGGAAATTCTGGTCCACCACCCGGCGTCTCAGGAGGGGGAAGCAGTGCACCATCAACACTGTGTATAGTGGGGATGGGGTGCTGCTGACCTCAACTCGGGACATTGTGAGCCGGTGGGGAGAATACTTCAAAGACCTCCTCAATTCCACCGACACGCCTTCCCATGAGGGAGCAGAGTCTGGGTTCTCTGAGGCAGGCTCTCCTATTTTTGGGGTTGAGGTCACCGAGGTGGTTAAAAAGCTCCTCGGTGGCAAGAGTGGATGAGATTCGCCCAGAGTTCCTCAAGGCTCTGGAGGGCTGTCCTGTTGTAGGGCTGTCCTGGTTGACACGCCTCTGCAACATCGCATGGACATCGGGGACTGCCTCTGGATTGGCAGACTGGGGTGGTGGTCCCCCTTTTTTTTTTTTTTTTGTTCCAACTACAGGGGGATCACACTCCTCAGCCTCCCTGGTAAGGTCTATTCAGGGGTGCTGGAGAGGAGGGTCCGTCGGGAAGTTGAATCTCAGATTCAGGAGGAGCAGTGTGGTTTTCGTCCTGGCCGTGGAACAGTGGACCAGCTTTACAACCTTGGCCGGGTCCTCGAGGATGCATGGGAGTTTGCCCAACCAGTCTACATGTGTTTTGTGGACTTGGAGAAGGCGTTCGACCGTGTCCCTTGGGGGGTCCTGTGGGGGTGCTTCGAGAGTATGGGGTACCGAACCCCCTGATATGGGCTGTTCGGTCCCTGTACGACCGGAGTCAGAGTTTGGGCCGCATATCCGACAGTAAGTCGGACTCGTTCCCGGTGAGGGTTGGACTCCGACAAGGCTGCCCTTTGTCACCGATTCTGTTCATAACTTTTATGGACAGAATTTCTAGGCGCAGCCGAGGCGTAGAGGGGGTCCGTTCTGGTGGCCTCAGTATTGCATCTCTGCTTTTTGCTGATGATGTGGTTCTGTTGGCTTCATCAAGCCGTGACCTCCAACTCTCACTGGAGCAGTTCTCAGCCGAGTGTGAAGCGGTTGGGATGAGAATCAGCACCTCCAAATCTGAGACCATGGTCCTCAGTTGGAAAAGGGTGGCATGCCCTCTCCAGGTTGGGGATGAGATCCTGCCCCAAGTGGAGGAGTTCAAGTATCTTGGGGTCTTGTTCACGAGTGAGGGAAGAATGGAATCGACAGGCGGATCGACAGGCGGATCGGCGTCTGGAGTGATGCGGACTTTGTATTGGTCGTGGTAAAGAAGGAGCTAAGCCGAAAGGCGAAGCTCTCGATTTACCGATCGATCTACGTTCGTACCCTCATATTCGAGGTGTGTGTCGTGACCGAAAGAACAAAATCCCGGATACAAGAGGCCGAGATGAGTTTCCTCCGCAGGGTGTCCGGGCTCTCCCTTAGAGATAGGGTGAGAAGCTCGGTCATACGGGAGGATCTCAGAGTCGAGCTGTTGCTCCTTCACATCGTGAGAAGCCAGATGAGGTGGCTGGGGCATCTGATTCGGATGCCTCCCAGACGCCTCCCTAGTGAGGTGTTCCGGGCACGTCCCACCGGGAGGAGACCCCAGGGACGACCCAGGACCTGCTGGTATCATTGTCAAAATCTAGAAGCAAGATGTCCCTTCATGATTGTAAACTGAACATGGTGCAAAACAGGACATACAACAACAGGAACACCTGACTAGACCTTCACATCAGAAAAAAAAGGTTACTCTTTATGTAGATGAAAGCAAGGTCAACCAAGGTTGTATGACAAACCGTCTATGAAGAAAAACGTATGGACAAGAAATGAAACAGCATATGATCTAAAACATACAAAATCATGTCAAACTCAGAAGAAATTAAGCATTATGGCATGGACATGTACGGCAGTTAATTAAACTGGTTTACTGGTGTTTATTGTATTGAAATAAGATGAATTGTGAAATTCAAATTTACTGTACAAAAACAATATATTTAAAACCCAAACAGAAAACTTGAGTTATTCCCTTCAATGAGCAACAGCCAAACTACCATCATGTCTACAAACAGACAGCTGCGACGTTTGTTTCGTTCATTACACGAGAAAAGGCAAGAGTTGTGGCAGGACAACCCACGGCTGCTTCACCACGACGGATAATGCCCCAAGCAAACGACAGTTCCTGACTGACCTACCTGACCAGGCTCTGTGTGATTTCTTTCCTCTTTCCCGTGCTCTCGGGAGTCATTAAGGGGACCAGTTTTGAAGACATGGACAATATCAAGATGGCCAAGACAATAGAGCTGCAGAGTATCCCGAAAAGTTTTTTTCAGGCGTGCATGAAGGCGTGGCAGAAAAGGCTGGGATAATGTGTTAGACTCCAAGCGGATTACCTCAAAGGTCAAAACTTGCAGTTTGAGGAACTTCAGCTCAATAAAGAAAAGTCACTAATTACAGCCATTCAAGATTCAAATGGCAACTCTACACACCGCAAGAAATAAATTATTTTAAATTATTATAGCAGCTTATATGCATCTTCGAACAACCCAGACCACAAAGGAATTTAAACTTTTATGAAGGTTCTAAACATTCCTCAATTAAATACACAAATTAAAGACAGTTTTGATGTTCCTTTAACCATCACAGAATTACATAACGCATTAAAAAAAATATGCAATCGGGACAAGCGCCTGGCCGCGACGGAATCCCCGTTGAATTCATTAAACATTCATTAAACATACTCGCACCTCTATTTCTCAATTTATATGCTGATGATGTTCTTCTTTACTTACAGGAACCCAAGTATTCTCTTCAGGCAGTCTTAAATCTCATTAAAACATTTTCACAAATATCAGACTACTCTATCAACTGGACAAAATCAAAAATACTCCCAATAACAGTAAACTCATGGACTCCTGCAGATCAAATCCCAGATTAACCTATACCTATAGGAAACATTAAGTATTTAGCTATTAATATTTTGTCAAAACTGACAGAGCTAACCAATCTAAATTACACACCACTTCTGAAAAAAAATCTCAACTGACTTAAGACCCTGTAATAACTTGCCTATATCATTACTGGGAAGACTAGCTACAATACAAATGAAAACTTACGTCAAATAAATTATTTATTTTCAATGATTCCATTAAAGACCACATTTAAATGGTTTCAATATATATGCGCACAATGCACTAAAAATACCCCAGATACCTATTTTCATGCTATATGGGAATGCACACCATTCAATGCTTTTGGTCTTCGGTTACGCAAAAACGCTCTTACATTTTGAATTTCAGGATTCCACTTTCCCCAAGATTGTGCATACTTGGCGACTTAAGCATAATCGACCTCCCCAATAAATATTCATAATCATTACTTGTCGCATTGGCTACAACAAAGAAACCAATTCTATTATACTGGAGAAACAAACAAGCTATTAACATCAATCAGTGGCTAAATCTCATCACAGAATATATTGCGTTGGAAAAAATATCAGCAGAATGAAAAAATCAATTACATATATACGTAGATAGCTGGTCACCTTTCCTCAACATGCTAAATCTAGACTCTTGATTCCTTTGCCAGGGTAGGGTACCATTTGACAATAACAAGACTATCTTCGTAAGTGTGTAAGTAAACCTTTGAATTTTGAATTATTTGTTGTCGAGGTTGTTGTTGTTGTTTTATTATTATTATATTTATGTATTTATTTTTATTTTCCCACACATTCTAGCTCGTTTTGCATGGGAGGACACATGCATGGAGTGGGGATCTTCTTCTCTTGTGCCTGTGTTTGCAGTTTCAGTGTCTGTGGGGGCGGGACTTTCTTCACTCCTTCCCGATCTCGGTGGTGGGGTGGGGGGACCACTGGGGAGTATTGGTGGTGTGATGGTGACCCGTCCATGTTCCGTGGGTGCTAAAGCGGTGCCAGCTGGTCCCCACCTGGGTCCCCCGCGTTGGCTGCTGGTGGGGGTGGTGGGGACCCCTGTCGCTCCTCGGGCCTGCTTCCTCCTCTTCTCTCCATTCCTTGCGTCCCACTGCAGTCACCTCTTCCTCTTCCCGTGGGGGAGCCGGGTGGTCCCTTGCGGGCTGTGGGGCCTGTTGTGGGTTTTTTGTCCCTGCCTGGTTTCGGGGGGCTGGCGGGTCTGGGTGGGGCAGCCCTCTTTGTCGTTGGTTGTCCGGCCTGCTAGGCCCGACCTGCAGGAGCCATGCCTCTTAATCACTCACTTAGCACAGACTCACACCACTCACTGTATATATTTTTCTCACTAATCACATCTGGGCACATATACATATCAAAGGGTTCTTGGGGGACTGGTATAGGGTCAGGAGGGTGTGGGTGTCGGACCGGGTTTCAACACGTCTGTGCTGTTTTCCAGTCCGTGCACCCTGGCATTGGGTCCCTGCGGCCCCCACTGGGTGGCCAGTTGTCGGGCCACCTCGGTGGGGCCGGCGGACCGCCCTGGGTCCCTCGGTGTGGGAGGTGTCCTGTCCACCGGGTTGCTCTCAGGTGGACCCCTGGGCCCGATCCTGCCCCTCGATTGATTGGGTGGGGTCCTCAGCCTCTGTGGTGCGGGCACAGCAATTACAGGACACTTCTGTCAGTCTTTGTGCATGTAAAATGGTGTCAATTTACTTGCATGTGTCCACAGGCACACACCCCTGGGACTCTTTCACTGGGTGTGGGGCCGCTCACTTATTGCGACAAATAACTCATGAATATGCAAATCGCTTGTGCATCCCCTCACTTATACTCTGTCCATTTGTGTTGGAGTCGTGCATTTTGGGTCCTGTCCTCTGTTCCGTTCATGACAGTCCTTCCCTCACAGGGTGTAGCACTACAGCCCCATGCAACACTCATATTTAATGTTTCATTGTTGTAGATAATGTAATGACTTACTTTTGTCATCCTGTTTACAATTAGTGCTTTGTCTTTTGTCTTTGTGTCTCTCTCTCCCAGCGGAAGCTTAAAAACTCCACTGTCACACAGTAAAACTGTTCCGGCATAAAAGGGATACAGATCCTCCATTCTGCTTGACCGAACAGCCGAACAGGACAAAAAGAACAATAAATTGCAGTTTGGATTTTAACAGTGTCTTTTTAACAGTCATGGATATTTTCTGACACTTTCTGCTAACATTCACTTAGATGCTACAAAAGTGAGAGGATGTTGTTTCAAAAACAACTTTTGAAAGAAAATAAACATTCTTCTATAACGCCTGGAAAACGGAAGGTGAAAGATCCATGCACAGGTAGCAAGTGAAGTTGACTGCAGTGAAGGCGTGTCCCTCCAGGAAGAAGACTCAGAATTTGATCATGTCATTGACCGAGTGACTCACTATGAAAAACGATGACTTTCGAAATGTATTCGTCATATACTGTATGTAAAATAATGACACTTTGTCCAAATACATTTGAGCACCTGAAAATTGAGGTACAGTATTGTCCATATACTCTAACAGCTGTAATTAAATTGTCATTCAAATTGTCTGGATGGAATTCCAATGCGTTGTGTATTAAATCCAAGTCATAAGAACTCAGTCGTTGGCCAAACACTTCATGACCTGACTGCAAATCATCATCGCAGTTTACAGTACAATATCATTTTAACGGTTCTTAACGTAATGTAAATGTAAAAATATCAATCTGTCCATTTTCTATACTGCCTGTCCTTAAATAGGATCACAAGCTAGAAGAAGCTGACTTTGTGGGAAATGCAGGGTACATCATGAAATGGTTGCTCGCAAATCACAGGGCAAAACAGCAATTTTCTGAGCTAATCTCAAACACAATATTGGTGCTTCACACAGCATCTGTAAAAGAAAAGAAAGAGGGGAAAAACACATCTCTACACCCTTCACTGGTCTCATAATCTGCAACACATGGCAGACAGAAACAGTGTTGACCCAGTTGCTAATCTTATGAAAATTGTGCTGCGTCTGATAAATTGCGATATCCTCTGCATTAATGCTTTATGGGCTGCACAAATCTGACAATTTTTTACTGACTGTGTACCCCAAATGGAAAGCTTGTATTACAGAATTTATACAGGAGATAAATTATTTAAAATACTAAAAAGTGTGCCAAACTCTTTACTGCACCTGGGCTTCGACTCTTCAAGTCGTAGTACAGAAAAATAAGGAGCACCTTCAAGATTTTGTTCATGAATTTGGTGCGTGAGCGTCCCCACAAGAAGTCAATTCAAAGGTCCCATGCATCAAAGTCAGATTTTTTTCTACTGTTTTATGCATAGCATATGTCAAAATGAGACTATGACATGGTTTAAGTTTGACAGGTAGTTTTTCGATTGAATGCAAAAGGCAATAAACGGCATAAGCCTTGCAAAATGGGTGGATTTGAAATCGCTGTTGTTGTGACATAGTTTTGTTAATTAAAATTCAAGTACCTGCCCACTTCGTGTTTGGTACCCACCCACTCAACTCAACTGAGCAGCAACAGCATTTCAGCATTTTAAGCGAGCAAGTCTCAGTCGGTGTTAAGCCTTACATATACTGTCTATAAATTATCCATATGTTGTCTTTTAAAACTACTATACTTCACTATATTTATAAAATAAAAATATCTCCATTGCTTTTAATTTTCACCCACATCCCTTTCAGCTCATGTTCTGAATTAGTGGGTCAACAATCCACTCTTTGGTGACTTGTGTTTCACAATGATAATAAGACCCTACATAGAATCCAAACATGACATCGCCATGAATGATTGGCCATCACAGGATACTGCGATATCACCAAGGAACAATCAGAGCTTTTCCATACTTAAATTAAAAATAACAGCGACCCAATCAGTGCAACACTTATTTAAATATAAAATTTTAATGAGAAATCAATTCTTAGGTGTAAAAGACCAACAAGAATAGCTTGAAAAAGGGCATCCTGGACATTTTCAACCCAAATTATGTCGCAAACCCAATAAAAGGAAATGAAAGATTATGAAAAATATACATATAAAAATGTTATGGCATGGGACCATTAAAGTATTCATGTTGTTAAGGGTATTTTATGTTTTACAGAATATTCACACTAATACATTAATTCAAAACTTGTCGTTTGGATTGTCCAATAGTCTCTGACAGCCAAAATCCATGCTACTCTATGCTTTAAAAAATCTGCATATTACATTATGCAAATCATACCTTTCATTTAATTTAGTCGTGTAGTATAGCTCTAGAAACAAATTTCTATCACTAAACAGCATCACTGCGATTGCCTTGTGACCATTTCAAGGTGTACCCTTTCTCTCGCCCAGGGTCAGCTTGGATAGGCTCCAGCACGCCCGTGACTCTACTGAGGAAAAGCAGCATGGGAAATGGATGGAGGGTCGCGTGCAACATAAATCTCTCTCCAAGTATCTGTTTGCTTAATATCCATTTGTTAATCACACAGATTCTCATTTTGATCCACATCTCATTAGACTCCACGTACAAGCCGCCATTTGGCATGGAGAAATGAGTTTTCTTAAGAAGCTGCCTGGTTAAATGGGCTGATTTTACTTTGCTTTGAATCACAGGGGTTTGTATGGGATTTAGGGAATCAAAGATTTAAGGAGAGCAGACGTAATGAAGAAATCCCATTTTCGTCTCTGCTCTTCTGTTCCCCACTTTCTGTATCCCTTTGTGGATGTTCTCTGCTTCCCACGACAGTTTTTTTTCTGTTTTCTGTTTCACATGCAGTCTTAATGTGGAATTCCACCGTGTTGAGCCTGAACAATAAGATCCCAAGCCTGAAGAAAGGCATTTTTTAAAAGGCACAATAATGACAATGATTAACTGAGAAAAGACAAAATCACATCTGTGCACAAGTGGATTCAACTACCGCATTTTCGCAATCATAAAGCGCACTTAAAAGTCTTAAATTTTCTCCAAAATGGACAGGGCGCTTTATATTGCGGTGCGCCTTATGTGTGCACCGAGTTCCGAAATCTGTAAATCTTGTTGTGTAACGTTGATGAGCGCTCCGCTTGACTGACTGGGAGCATTTCCTGCCGACACGCTGCTTATATGGAGGAAAGGCGGACGTGACTGAGGACAGCATGCGGACGATAAAGGGGGAAGGGTGCACGTGAAAGAAGATGCTAATGGGACGCACCCAGTAGGTATATAGTGCGGGTATGTGCATTGTGCAAAACAACATCGGTTCGGCTAAGGACCCCTGAAAATGGCACCTACGAAGAGACACGCTTACGAAGCGCAGTTTCACATGAACATGGGAATCGAGCAGCCGCGAGAGAATTCAAGATCAACGAATCCATGGTTCGCAAGTGGAGGAAGTAGGAAAACGAGCTTTGCCAAGTCAATTAGACAAAGCTGAGTTTCCGCGGAAACAAGGCGAGGCGGCCCGAGTTGGAAGACCAACTCGAGCAATGGATTAATGAGCAAAGAACAGCCAGGAGAAGCGTCTCTACACTCACCATTCAACTGAGGGCAATAACTGGGAGCTTGCCATCATTCCGGGAGGCTTGACGAAGCAACTCCACCCGCTGGACATCGGTGTAAACAGGGCGTTCAAAGTGAAGTTGGATGACAGATGCCGAACACAGCTTTACTAATCTAGGAGGCAGTGCCGGGCGAGTTACGTCACCATATGTGAATGGATTGTGGATGCTTTGGCTAACGTGTCTGCTTGCACTGTTGTCCGAGCTTTCGCAAAAGCCGGCGTCATTGCTGAACAGCCCCCCCCACCACCCCGGCAACGAAACCGACTCTGACAATGACGAGAGGGAACCCGGCATGTTTGTTTGAGAACTTGCCCAGCTGTTCATTTCGGATACATAAAATGAGGACTTTGATTGATTTATGGATGTGGATTGATAAAAAAATAACATGAGTACATTGTTAAATACTTCAATAACGTACAACCGAACTCCCGCTACCTTTTTAAAAACATACACTAGCATGCATGCTAGCGTATGTTTTAGCGTGCATGCATGCTATCATATGTTTTAATCTAGCGTATGTTTTACCATGCCTGCGCCCTTATGTATGTGTTAAATACAGAAATAGACCCCTTAACTGAGACTGCGCCTTTTAATACGGTGCACCCTATGGTTGTGAAAATACAGTAAATAAACTCACTTGAAGAGAAAATGGCCGACACTGCCAAATCAAGATTTTCCCATAAGTACATCTTCTGTAAGCTAAAACACATTGTAAATTATAATGTCTATAATCACCTGTTTTCAGCTGCAGGTGAATGTTTGGGGTAGGCAACCAAGTTGCCACGGGAACAAGAACTGCCTTCACCAATGGTGTGTGCTGCCTTATGTCAGACATCAGCTTGTCAAAGCCATAAACACTAAGAGCCTCAACCACAATGGCGGAAATATAGACAGTTTTGACACCAGCCACATAGTAAACCAGGGTGATATTGCGTGGGCTGCAGTCATCACGCTCCACCTGTGAAAGAATGCAGAAGTTTGTAAAATTTGGCTCATGATCAGAATCTAAACACAGGCTTTGCATACACAATATAGTATGTGCACCATATTTACACAGAGAAAACCTAAATAAAAAATCTATTGCATATGTACTGTCCTTAGTTCCTTTCATTACCAAGAACTGTAAAGACCACAGTCAAATCCATACATGCTACTCGTACAAATTGCTTTGCTTCAACCGTAACAGTTACAGTATATGAGCAATTAGCCTTTTAACATTGTACACGAGTCTGCTAACACATTGTGTATTTTGGAGAGAAGTGGCATTTATATTTAGACCGTAAGTGGTAGTTTAAAATAATTCAGTGTCATTCTCATGCCAATTTGAAGTGAAGAGACAAAGTGGTATTCTGAGCTACCTGTGGAGATTCTGAGAGTTCCTGCGATTTGTTCCTTTTTGGGGGACATATTTTTTTAAATAAATAATAAGACAAGGGACTGACAGTACAACAGCAACAGAAAACACCCATCAGAATGGTATGTTTCCAGTTTTGAGTGCATTATTGGCATTCCAGTTTGTGTTTTTTATTCCTTTGTCTAAAAACATTTTGAAAAAGAAGAAACTTCCAGTATGAGCCTCTGAGCAGATGATCAGATGATGGCAGATGATCAAGCCAAAACAAAGAGGCACCCATTGCCAAAATTATTCACAAAATTAAGAAACAACACAGTAGGATATCTTTAACTTATATATTCATTTTTGTTAACACAACACTGTAATCAAATAGGGCAACTCAAATTATCAAACTGAAAAAAAAAGAAATTAATTTACAAAGGAGGTCAAGGGGCAAGATCATTCAGCTACTCCCTACTAGATTGCGCCACCCTCATTGGCGCAATCTCTTGGAAGATTTTTATGGCCTCACTGTTTTATTTGTATGTCTTCCTCAATGGCAAGTAGAAGGTCTGAGTCTTTCAGAAAACAGCTCTTGGTATTTAACACTAGGCCTATTATTATGCCAATAAAAAAATCTAGATAATACTTTCCGATTTATTAATAATTTTTGTATGCTTCTCTATATTATAGAGCATTGTATTTTGCCATCTATGTACTGTGTATTAGTTTGCAGCCTTGATTACCGAGAATATATATAACTCATTTGTAAATCTCAACTATTGAAGTATAAACACATGCTTTAAAAATATCTCCATCACTTCACACAGACCAAAATTGTAAGCAAGGATGCTGTAATTATAAATTATTGTATGTATGTTGGGATTAGATACACTTTATTGGAGAGCTACTTGACATTCTACTGCAGGCTTTCACATCATAATAATTAAGTTTGTTTGATTTTTTTGGTTTGGTGGCCTCAGTATTGCATCTCTGCTTTTTGCAGATAATGTGGTTCTGTGGGCTTCATCAAACCGTGATCTCCAACTCTCATTGGAGCAGTTCACAGCTGAGTGTGGAACGGCTGGGATGAGAATCAGCACCTCCAAATCTGAGACCATGGTCCTCAGTCGGAAAAGTGTGGCGTGCCCTCTCCGGGTCGGGGTGAGATCCTGCCCCGAGTGGAGGAGTTCAAGTATCTTGGGGTCTTGTTCACGAGTGAGGGAAGAATGGAACGGGAGATCGACAGGTCGGATCGGTGCAGCGTCTGCAGTGATGCGGACTTTGTATCGATCCGTTGTGGTAAAGAAGGAGCTAAGCCGAAAGGCGAAGCTCTCGATTTACCGGTCGATCTACATTCCTACCCTCACCTATGGTCACGAGCTGTGGGTCAGTGACCGAAAGAACAAGATCCCGGATACAAGCGGCCGAAATGAGTTTCCTCCGCAGGGTGTCCGGGCTCTCCCTTAGAGATAGGGTGAGAAGCTCGGTCATACAGGAGGATCTCAGAGTAGAGCCGCTGCTCCTCCACATCGAGAGGAGCCAGATGAGGTGGCTGGGGCATTTGATTCGGATGCCTCCCGGACGCCTCCCTGGTGAGGTGTTCCGGGCACGTCCCACCGGGAGGAGACCCCGGGGACGACCCAGGACACGCTGGAGAGACTACGTCCTTTGGCTGGCTTGGGAACGCCTCGGGATCCCCCCGGAAGAGCTGGATGAAGTGGCTGTTGAGAGAATTTGTCGGCTATGTTCTATGCATGGATGCTTTTTTTGTATGAAAAGACAGCCACTTTCAGTGGGTATGACACCTAAACCTACTCCCTATACCCATCTTTTGAGTGCACTTAAAAAATGCCAGGCTAGTAGCCACGTAATGTTTTCAGCAGTGCTATAATGTTTAGTATTATGGGTAATTTTGCACCAAACAGTGCTAGGGATTTCACAAACACTGTCATTATCTGTCTGTCAGATGTTTCAGGCTGCTGAGTATTGGCTTGCCGGCTGACGATCAGCATTACATGACAACTAATTGTGATGGGCAATCCCTTCAGAAGAACTCAAATAAATGCCTGTCAGATATTAGAACATTTTGGGGGAGAATTGATGAACGAAGAAAAAAACAGCTCTGCCAGAAGGGCCAATTTTCTCATCCAAGGCAAAAGGGCAGCTTCCTGAGCACCAAGAGTGTTCTATAACCCCAATTCCAATGAAGTTGGGACAGGTGGCAAAAAAGACTGAGAAAGTTGAGCTCCTATCACCACATGCGCTCAGGAATACTTCGGAAAACCAATGTCACCAAATACAGTTCGGCGCTACATCCGTAAGTGTAACTTTAAACTCTACTATGCAAAGCAAAAGCCATTTATCAACAACATCCAGAAAGAGAATTTAATATATATAAATAATATTATATATAATAAAATAAAATTATAATAATATATAATTTTATATATTTTGTCAGAACCTATCATATAAGATGGACTGATGCAAAGTGGAAAAGTGTTCTGTGGTCCGACGAGTCCACATTTCAAATTGTTTTTGGAAATTGTGGCCATTGTGTCCTACGGGCCTAAGAGGAAAAGAACCACCCGGACTGTTATGGGCGCAAAGTTCAAAAGCCAGCATCTGTGATGCTATGGGGCTGTGTTTCACATCTGTGAAGGCCCCATTAATGCTGAAAGGTACATAGAAGTTTTGGAGAAACATATGCTGCCATCCAAGCAATGTCTTTTTCATGGACGCCCCTGCATATTTCAGCAAGACAATGCCAAACCACATTCTGCACGTGTTACAACAGCGTGGCTTCCTAGTAAAAGAGTGCGGGTACAAGACTGGCCTGCCTGCAGTTCAGATCTGTCTCCCATTGAAAATGTGTGGTGCATTATGAGGCGTAAAATATGACAACGGAGACCCCGGACTGTTGAACAGGTGAAGCTGTACATCAAGCAAGAATGAGAAAGAATTCCACCGACAAAGCTTCAACAATTAGTGTTCTCAGGTCCCAAACGTTTATTGAATGTTGTTAAAAGAAAAGGTGATGTAACACAGTGACCCTGTCCCAGCTTTTTTGGAATGTGTTGCAGCCATAAAATCCTAAGTTAATGATTATTTGCTAAAAACAATAAAGTTTATCAGTTTGAACATTAAATATCTTGTATTTGTAGTGTATTTAATTAAATATAGGTTGAACATGATTTGCAAATCATTGTATTTTGTTTTTATTTATGTTTAACACAACGTTCCAGCTTCATTGGAATTGGGGTTATATGTTCCTTGGCTCTACAAAGGTTGGAAATCACTGCTCTAGTCAGAACATGTATTCTAATCAGTCAGGTCAAACCAACATTACATCACAGAAACAATGGGTCCTAACTTACTGTAATTAAATTACTTTATTTTTAATTAAATTACTTCAGCCACACTGAAACTTTAGAGGATGATTCGACAGAACGGCGGCATGTTTACGTCCAACCGTCCGTGGTACCACTAGCTTGCTAGGCTACATAACGTTTTGTTGCCTGCTTGCGAGCCGGATCGTATTCAAAGTACGTGAAGTCCATCTTAGATTAGCTCGGGCCCAGAGAAGCCGGCTGCGTTTCTGGGTGTTGTTGATAAATGGCTTTTGCTTTACATAGTTTCAAGTTGCACTTACGGATGTAGCGCCGAACTGTATTTACTGACATTGGTTTTCTGAAGTGTTCCTGAGCCCATGTGGTGATATCCTTTACACATTGATGTCGGTTTTTGATGCAGTGCCGCCTGAGGGATCGAAGGTCACCGGCATTCAATGTTGGTTTTCGGCCTTGCCGCTTACATGCAGTGATTTCTCCAGATTCTCTGAACCTTTTGATGATATTATGGAGCGTAAATGATAAAATCCCTAAATTTCTTGCAATTGTACGTTGAGGAAGATTGCCCTTAAACTGTTCGACTATTTTCTCACGCACTTGTTCACAAAGAGGTGAAACTCGCCCCATCTTTGCTTGTGAATGACTGAGGAATTCAGGGTCCTTTTGTACCCAATCATGGCACCCACCTGTTCACAATTAGCCTGTTCACCTGTGGGATGTTCCAAACAGGTGTTTGATTCCTTGATTTCATTCCTCAACTTTCTCAGTCTTTTTTGCCACCTGACCCAGCTTTTTTGGAACATGTTGCAACCATCAAATCCGAAGCTAATGATTATTTGCTCAAAACAATACAGTTTATCAGTTTGAACATTAAATATCTTGTCTTTGTCGTGTATTCAATTAAATATAGGTTGAACATTATTGTATTCTGTATTCTTATTGATTGTATTCTGTTTTTATTTATGTTTAACACAACGTCCAAACTTCATTGGAATTGGGGTTGTATTTTACAATTGAAACATCTCACGGAACACCAAAAAACAAAAATGTCACAAAAAGTGGAGACATTAATTACTGTACTTCCTGCCATCTAATAGAAGACCATTTATCATTTGTTCTCGGTCACTATGCCTCACTGGCATAAATAGATGTACAAAGATACATTATTTATTGTAAATATAATTTTTTTGAGCAATTAAGTACACAAGTATATACAGTAAATGAACAGGTAATTTAGATAGACACCTTCCTCCATCTTGTGATTGGAGCGGTTATCGGCCCCAAAAATCCTGATTGTGTAAAGCCTAGTTTTTTTGTTCCCAAGTGAAGAAATAGGGTGAGAAGGTTGTTTTTAAAATTGATTTTGTCACTTTTAGGTTTTAAGTTGTGTTGTCTTTGTTGCACTTCATACCAAGTTGACATACTCGTTAGTGTTAGCTTGATGACCGCATTCATCTGGCTTGAATCCAAAATGTTTCAACATCGTTGCGATGGCGTTAGGTTATGGAACTAATTCCATTTATGCCGCTCGACTTTCTATAACTGTGCAGCTACCGACTCGCCGTCAGAAAACGTAGCTTTGAGGACGCTTACTATGCTAGTGCCTGAATTTGAAAAGCATGCACACGCGCGTACACACAGGCATGCATATGGCCAATCAGATGGATGGTGGGAGGTTATCATCCCGCCTTTCACTATCTCTGATTGGTTTGAAGCCCAGATGGGTTTTAATGTGTCAGTTGCATTTCTTCCTCAAATGGCTGGGTCCCACTCACCATTCATAAGTTAGGGCGCATATGCAATCAAATTTGTCGTCCTCTACTCTCTAATCCATCGCATTACGTCCTTGGACACACATTCATCTTAGTTTATGTGTCCCTGCTCATATTTGTGCGCAGATGCAGACGCAGAAAGCACATCGAACGAGGTCATTGCTCCTCCTACCCCCGTTTTAAAGCTATAGACCTACTAGACAAAGACGTGGTAGACAAAGACCTGTGGTTCTGGCTAGTGACCTTCAGATGCAAGTCTTAAACTCTTTTGATTAGTTATTGACTTGTCAGTGGAGGTGAATATGTAAGACAGACTGACCTGTGCATAAGCAGTGGAGTCATTTAGGGCTTTCTGCAGGGCATGACTTAGTCCTTTAGCTAAATTCTGTTTTAGGACCAGATCAAGTCGATTCTTCCGAACTTCAATGGACAAAACTGTAAGGAAAGGAACATGGCACATGTTGTTTTAACATAAAATCTGTAACTGGATTGTATTTTGTATCTGGTTGTAAAATGAAAGTTTCAGAACTACCAGAGTGCTGAAGTGCCCTTACAATGAGCAAACCTTCTGGCAACTTGAGTAAGAAATACCAAAGCACTTCTTGTACATCAGAAATTGCACTAGTCTACAGCTTCTTTTGAAGCTTTTTTTTTTTTTTTCATTTTCTGGGAGAATGTGTCCTTGCTTTAGTGCATGTTTTAATTAATCTGAGTGCAAGTAATTACATCTTGGACCCATAATAGGTACATAGAGTCTGAGCTGCTGAAAGGGCATTGTACCTGTTCATCATGACTTCATTATCATTTTTACAAGAGAATGGTTCAAACCTGTCTGTATAACGGATAATAATTGTTTAGCCATGGGGATAATAATGGAATATGACTTTTGAAGAAAGAAAAAAAATCAAAAATGTAGCAACATGCAATGTAGTTTTATCATTTGAGGATTGATTCACATCTAACATGATCTTAATTTAACATATAGATTTAAGACATAAATTATGTTAAGATTAAATTACATTATATTCTGCTGTAAAAAAGGTTCTTTACCTGTTTTGACCCAGTACTTCTCAGTAATGTTGCATGGTAGTGGACTTTCCTCTGTAACGGTGCCGCTTGGCAGTTCTACAGTTGTGGAAGTAATTGGTACAGTTTGGACTGGGATAAACACTGTAGCAGGTATCTTTGTTGATTCTGTTGTTGCTGTTGTGGTAGTAGTGGTGGTGGTGGTGGTGGTGGTGGTGTATGGAGTCGTAGTTTCAGGTGTGGCAGTAGTAATTATCGTGGTGGATGGAGCGAGTGTCATGGTGGTTGTGGGTGTTGTTGTAGTAGTTGTGGTGGTTGCAGGCTGAGTCATAGCTGCTGTGGTTAGTTTGAGGCTTGATGATGGCTGCATAGTTGCAGCATCTGTGATATTTGAGGAAACTCTTACAGTGACCCCAGTGGTCACTGCTGGTGCTGTAACAGCAAGGGTCCTCACAGTAGGAATGGTCACTAAGGACTTTGTTGTTGTCAAGGTTTCGACCTGAATGCTATCATTGGTCAAGTTGTCTGGGCTGAGTGAAGCAATAGTAGACAGCGGTGGTGTGTTCACTTTCACAATGGTGCTTGAGGTGGATGAGGGCAACAGAGTGTTTGTGGTATTTTTTATCGTTGTTGTGTTCTGAGAGTAAGTTCTACTGCGCACGGGCACAGTGGCGTTCCATTGATGGGTGGAAAAAGGGCTGGTGACATTTGCAGGGAGTGTGATGTCATGGTCACCAACTGTAGACAAGAGAGACTCAGGAACTGTGGGGAGATCCCAGGCTGGCAGGCCGCTCACCGACGCCGCTGTAGATTGGACAACATCTGCATCAAAGACATTAAATAATGCTTTATTATTTTTATTAGCATTATTATTATTATTATTATTTATTTCTATATTTATGACATATTCTTTAATAATACTAAAGAAAACTTTCTCTCTCGCTCTCTCTCTCTCTCTCTCTCTCTCTCTCTCTCTCTCGCTCTCTCTCTCCTGTATAAAGATCTTGAGATATCAGTCCTGAGGCCTCATTCTGATAAGGATGATGGAAATGCACCAAGATTTTCATATTTCACCCTAACAGGAAGAAGCACTGCCATCTAACCCCACTTGAATTAAATATAGCAGAAAATATATGCAGGACACTGATCAAAAGACAATTATAGTATACCACATATTTGAGCAAAAAGAGAAGTTGATGATATACCTGGCAACTTAAAATGTCTGCAAATATTTGACACAATGAAATCCAACTTCAAAGTGAGAACCACAGACGAATTGTAATGTAAGGGGCTGAGGTATTCTAGCTCAAAACATGAGATGCATGCCAATGCGAGGAGAAGAAAATGTTGGCGAGGACAAGGCGGTAACCCGCAAGGTTGCTTTGTCTTGTGGCTGGGATGTGATTCAGTGCAGGGCCTATTGTTAAGGTGAATGTTGTACAGCACAGATGAGTTTGATTATAACGTAAATCCTTTTATAGGACATTCGTCACTAGATGGAAAAGTCAATGCAGGTTTCGATACAATACAAAATTATTTTGAACTGACAAAACATCTAATACTGTGGTTCTCAACCTGCATATTTTTGATCGACCGTGAGGAAAACAAAACCCCACCCTCACCCCACCCGATCTGGGCGGTAGGGATGCAATTTGATAGAAATAGAAGAAAGTGCATTTTGAATTGCATTATGGCCTTTAATTACTCTTTGAGGCAAATATGCGCTTGTAATTTCCCCCCCAAAAAATACGTATACTTATGCAGTAGCTTCTTAGCATGACACAACACCATTATATTCATGCAGTGTTTCTACAAATATGTAACAAACAACATTTTATGCAGCAGCTTTCAGAAACATGTAACAAAACAGAATTTGTATGCAGTAGATTTCAGAAACAGGTAACAAAACAGAACCTTTATGCAGTAGCCTCTTGACATGTAAGAAAACAACAAAAACAAACAAGTATGAAATCTCAATGGCTATCATAGAATAAATTCTGCGGACCCCTGGTTGAGAAATCTGATCTCGTAGACTTGAAGCGCATATCTGGTGCTGGTAGCTCGTGGTGGTACTACAACTAGAGATATTCTTCAGTCATGACCCATTGTCAACTTTCTGGAGAAACAATGGCTTGTTTGTTGATGTCATTATCATCAAGTCCTAGTTTCCTTCCAAAAAAGAAATATTATTAGTGATGAAGCCATCGCATTTTTTTGCACCGGATTCTGAGTCTTTGATTTTAAGTCCCGAGCCGATACCTCGACATTGCGGTAAGAAAAAAAGAGCGTGCATCCAAATTTCAAAGTTTTATCTTTTTTTGCTCCAAATTTGATGATACACATGCTGTATTGATCTACTCAAAATGTGTATTGGCCCAACTCAGGCAACTTATTTTTTTGTCATTTTTTTTTGTACTTAAACTCCTCATTTGAGTACCAGGATGGAAAGTAAAAACTAATAATATTAGCAAATACATGAAATATAGCCATATGACATTTATGCAAATAGAATGTTCACACGAAGCACATTAGCCTAAAAAATGTGCCGGTTGATTAATAATAATTTATTTTCATGTACAGTGGGTACAGAAAGTATTCAGACCCCCTTACATTTTTCACTGTTTTTTTATGTTGCAGCCATTTGCTAAAACCATTTAAGTTCATTTTTACCACATTAATGTACACACAGCACCCCATATTGACAGAATAAAACGGAATTGTTGAAGTTTTTGCAGATTTATTGAAAAAGAATGGCTGCAATATAACAAGGAGTGAAAAATTTAATGGGGTCTTGTTTTTAGTATAGTACACAAACAGGATGTTTAGAGCATTAACCACAAAAAAGAAAAAACAATATGAATACATTGTTTTAGTGTGTGCAAAGCTGAATGCAAAAAAGGTCACTGTGTTGTCACAAAGTCAGCCAACCTCATGATTTTCAATTAAAAAAAGAATTGCAGAGAATAATTTCCCTTCCAGGAGTTAACAATGTAATCCAAATTAAATTAACAGCATTTGCATGCTACTCGGTAGGTGGAAGCGTCAATGAATGCAGTCTGTTTTTGTAAGGGTGGCAAATCAGTCTATTACTTTGTTGCGACTCAGATAGTGAAGTGACCTTTTGATTGACATTACTGCAAGACTGAATTTTCCCCTTCAAGATACATTGAAACATTTGATTAATAATAACTGATCAGTATAGCGGTTAATGACATTGACTTTGGCTCGTAACACAATAACTGTTTATCGCAGAAATTACATTATGGGTCCATATGTGACTAAAATGGTTGGAGAAAGATAGAAGTTGGAGAAACCCAATGACTTCTAAATTAAACAATGAAGCAATATTCATGTTCTCTTGAAAATATATGGGCCATAAGCCAAATTACGGCTTATATTTATCTCTTGGCTTTATCTCTCCACTTTCTAATCACTCTCCCAAATAAAGTTTCAAGTTAGCCTTATACGATGCACCTTGACTGAAAAGTTTCATATTTCATATCCATATTGAGTTGCAAGACTCCATCAAAAATGGCTTTATTCTATGAAATCCTTTAAACCCACATTTCCAGGAGATGTCGCTCCCTTGTTATTCTCTCATCCGCCCTGGTTGCCAAAGTTCAACAGTCTATTATTATTAATATCCACTGAACTGTAAGTGAATAAGCTCAGCTCCTGTTTTATGGTGTGAATTCATACACAAAGTTCACTCTATAACCTCCATTTTTATGTGAACAGTCCATCCTTCACGTTATTTTCCTCACGCTGCTTTTAGTCAGCACTGGGTGCTACTTAGGCACCATAGCAGCAGGCAGGTACCAGTGTAAGCAAGGTCGCAGGGAAAGTTGGAGTTTCAGTAATAAGGGCATTCAGTATATAATAAAGGATAAAGTGGAACGGATTGGATAACGACAAGGGCTCTCTACCACACTATGAATTGAAGGGAAACTCATAGATTTATGATCATTGATGTGAATAATAATAGGTTACGTGATAATTTATTTAAACTCATTTCCTGGCCATTTTAGATTGGATTTTTTGGGGGGTTTTTTTGGCAAAAAAAAAAAAAAAAAAGTATACATTATAAAAAAAACAATCAAACCATTTAGGGGTGCTTAAGAACATTTTACGGGTGCTGAAGATCCCCTAAAATAGGCCTAACAACCAGTTTGCTTGTCACAAAATAAGACACAGTAGTTTGAGTGCGTCACAGTTGCTAACCGGTCTGACGTTCTCTCAACTCGCTTTAAAATGAAGCTGTTACTGTTCCATTTGTCAAAATTGTTGTACCTGTTGGATTATTTTGTCACTTTGTGACATTTACAATGTCAAAAAATTAATAAATCCGATCTTTTTCAACCGATCTCGACCAGCTGAAAATCACGTGATTGACCCAGATTTTCGATCACGTGATTGGATCGGGACATCCCTAAATATTATTATTGCATAATTGAGGTAACAGCGTAAACCACTTGTTACTTTACCTTTTATTTCACTGTTTATTTTGTTTTTATTTTTTAATCTGTTTTTCAATACCTTTGTTTATCAGTGGCAGTCCATCAGTTTCATGATTTTTGTTCAGTTTTGTTCAGCTATTGTTTAATATTAACAATCAAAACAACAAAATAAGATAATACAGTCATTGATGCTTAAATGGATAAAACATGTCTAAAGAGGCCTTTAAATGACCACCGTCTCTCCACATAGTGTAAATTGAATGTCTGTTTCCCATGAGGCCATTGATACTGTGTATATATAATGAGGTCGTCAGCGAATGCAAGGTTTTGAGGTTACAAATGTTGCATAATGCATTTGTCTGCGCAGCAGTTCAAGAAAATGTTGTCCCACTTAGATATGTAATGCCTGGTTTTCATTTCAGTGTTTTAGTGTATATGGCTTAGAAGTGTTTTTCATACCAATGTATTCTGTTAGTATAATTTAGTAATTTATTTATTACGATTATTTATTTTATACTTTATTATTTATTCATTTAATTCATGTATATCATTGCCATTTTCTTTTCTTCAATTGTGTATTTATTTACTATTATCGCTTCCAAGCATGAAGCCTGAGGGTGAGAGGATTTGTTTGATCACTGTTTGCTTGGGTTTAAAAGGAATACGGTCTGCATGCAACTGATTGCTGCTTTAGTTTAATACATATTAAAACTTACCAAGAGAGGTGGTGCTGTTGCCATCTGAGGAGATGTTGCTGACATCAAGAAGAGAGACAGCGTCTGGCTTCACTGTCTGAATGTCACGGCTAATGGCTGGAGTGGAGGATAAAGATGTGGTTGTGGAAGTTAAAGAGGATGCTTTTGTTGTGGAACTAGAAGAGGATGAAGCTTTGGATGATGACGAAGAGGAGATTTTGGTCCAAGAAGCCTTAGACAGCAGTCCTAAAGGCTTTCTCACTTCTTGTGGGTCTCGTGTCTCTGCCACCTTTGTTAGGACTGCCTGCCCTCCTTTGTCCTGTCCAACCGTCTGCCTAAGCCAGGCAGCTGAGTCTCTGGGTGAGCTTGGTAGGTCTTCCACAATTGTGTCCAGCAGTCTACCTTTAGCCCCAGCTCCTCTCATGATTCCAGTTTCTGAGAGGACCGTGCTGTCTCCTCTAGCAGCCACTCTATGTTTTGATTCAATCCACACCGATCTTTTGGACTCAGTCAATAATTGGCTCGGGTCAGTCCCTTCCGTTACGTCTTTGTCTTTCTCCCCAGTCCCCCAGTGGGATGAGCTGGGCACAGTGGGATCCAATAGCAAGACGGAGAGCCTTTCTAACTCACGATGGTCAGCCTCATCTGCAGGAAATATAAACATGAGGGGAAATTAGTTGGTGACAGAAATTTGAAAAGTAATGTTTGTGAAAAAGATTGTTGATGATAGCACAATTTTCTTTGAGTCATGAGGTCTAGAAAATGACTTTTTAGTTGAGTTCTTCGGGAATCTCAACTAGACAGCGCACACAAACACAATTAAGCAATATATGTGCATAAGCTCTTTTCCCTCCACTGTCTAATACACATTCATGTGAAATGGCTTTGAAGCTCTAAAACTGCAGCTCTGGAAAAATAATAATAATGATGTCTAAAGTAGGTCGCTTAGGTTTTGGAGGATAAAGCATCAGGAATTAATTTCGATGTACACAGACTAACAGACTGCACACATACTCACACACACTTACAACGTGTAATTGCAGACAGTAGATACTAATCTGATTTGTTGTGATGTTCATGCTGGATTCATTTTCCTAGAACATACAGAAGCACTCAGGATGTGGTAGTGTTCAAAAGAAATATGGTGTCATTTACACCTTTCCAAAGAAGCAAACCGACAGTATCTATCTGTATGAGACACAGACTGTTTTACAGTAACATCCATCCATCCATCCATCCATTTTCTGAGCCGCTTCTCCTCACTAGGGTCGCGGGCGTGCTGGAGCCTATCCCAGCTGTCATCGGGCAGGAGGCGGGTTACACCCTGAACTGGTTGCCAGCCAATCGCAGGGCACATAGGAACAAACAACCATTCGCACTCACAGTCATGCCTACGGGCAATTTAGAGTCTTCAATTCATGCATGTTTTTGGGATGTGGGAGGAAACCGGAGTGCCCGGAGAAAACCCACGCAGGCACGGGGAGAACATGCAAACTCCACACAGGCGGGGCCGGGGATTGAACCCGGGTCCTCAGAACTGTGAGGCCGACGCTCTAACGAGTCGTCCACCGTGCCGCCTTTACAGTAACAATATTCTCAAATCGTAATTTTTTAAAAATGCTTCGGTGTCATATTTGTGTGGGTCTTGTGCGTGCGTGTGTGTGTGTGTGTTCCCTTCCCCTCCCCTCCGTCCTGTGCGGACCTGCTCCCAAGTGGGTCTCCCCTCACATGCACGTCGTTATCCCTGATTGCCTCATATTTTACCTCGTGTTTCATCCTGTCTCCTCGTCTGTTCGTTGTACCAAGTTTTCACGTTGCAAGTAAACTTTGACCCTGTTTCAATAATTTACCTTGGCTTTTGCCTGACGTTTTGGATACCTCTGCCCATGCTGACTGATTGCCTGTTTGCCATCCTTTTTGGTGTTATCAGGTTTTTTATTTATTTATTGGTTTTTTTGTTTTGTTTTTTTGTTACTTATTTGTGCCTAAAGTCTTGCATTTGGGTCCAACCTCTTGCATTGTTCCTGACATTCGGAGTAAAAGTGATTGTACCCCACAAATTCGTCTTATGCTGAATGTCACGTGACCACACCCAGAAAACAGGTTAGCATCATTTATTTATAGATAGATAGATAGATATAATAATTAAGCCTAAAAATGACATATTGTAATCTTTGGTATCTCTTGAAGACCTCTTGACTAAAACTAAATACATTGTAGACACTTCACATTCCTACAGGTGCTTTGTCCCAGTCTTCTGCCATAGGACTCTGCCAGTTACCTGAACCAGATGAAAGTGCTTCATCCTGTTTTGCCAAATGCGGAAGTTAATTATGCATAAACACTATTCTGCCGAGAAGCAGGATGTTGCAATTTATGACATACCTTGGATTATTCTGTAATGTGGTGGCCAAGTGTTCATAGCGTGTATACTGCTTACATATAACGGCGTGTGTGTGTAAATTAGGAAATTTGTGTTTGGTAGATTTTTTTCTTTGTTGTAACAATTTATCTTGGCAATAAATCTTATCGCTTACCATTGGAAAGCCTGTCTATTACCATATTAAAAGATGCTATGTTTGTAAGGAACATGCATTTGTGGGATGAGAAGCACAGCTGAATATATGAAAAATCTTCTCTGCTAATGCCATTTTATTTTCTCTATTGCCATTGACTCATGTTTGGTGAATTGGATGATTGAAGTTTGAATAAACAAGACATATTTACTCTCTAACAATTTATTAATTTAACAATCAGAAGCCTCAGCAGCATGTGGAAGAATCATACACAGCCACAACAACCCGGCAAATCCTCCTCATGTTGGTCACTGGCCTGGTCACAGATTGCTAAGAAATAAACACAGCATTCTTCAATCACCATGAGTGGCTGCTGCATCCAGGCCAGAAGGGCAGTATGTGACTGCAATGTGGCAGCGTTATTATCAATCACACTAACCAACGTGATTGTTAAGTGTTTTTCGCATGAATATGATCTCATCTCATTTCATCTTCATAGCCTTAGGGCATGTCCTGCTTGGATGCAGCAGCCAATTATATTGCAGCGGGCCGTGGTTTGGCTAGAACTCAAGTGGGAGTCAAAATAACACGGTCAGGACTGCTGGCGGGGCATTCCATCCTCGCCACTCACAAATTCTGAAGGTAGTGTCTGATAAACCCCACTATGAGTGGGGACTGTTGTCATCTTGGAGGACAGAATTTGGTCCCGGACTGGGGCGATATGGGATTACCACTGGTTGCATTTAGATTGCCATGCAATGATGACAAGCCGAGTTTTTCCAGTGCCTCCACCAAAAGATGTTTCTCTATCGGTGAAGCAATCAGAATAACGTTCTCCGTGTTATATCCACTCTTTAACCTTACAATCCAACTGCTGTAGGCAGAATCTGGACTCATCGCTGAACTGAATTCATCCACCTTCAGGTTCCAGTGCATATATTGCCAAAACCAGTGCAAACGGGCCTGACAGTGTAGTGGCAGCCGTCTGGGACCATAACTTGACTGTGTAATCTGTTCCAGATTGTCTGTACAGAGAGCCGTCAGCCATGTCTTCCTGCAAATTCGGACTGCAAATCTGTGGAAGACAGCCTACAGTAGCTCAGGGCTGACAGGGTGAGGAAATAGTCTTATTTGGCTGTCATCTTGCAGGCTGTTGTCCACTTTGTGGCCTGTCTGATATTACCTAGGAGTTTGGCCTTCAATTTAGAGATTGTACTACTTGGGATCATTCCAAACAATGTTGCAACTTGCCTTTGCAGAACACCAGTGTAACGGACATGCCATTAACCAGATAGCACCCAGCAACCCCAATCTCGTGCTTTTAAGCTATACCTGCCTCGGCTGCCCCGCTGAGCCCGTCTGTGTCCACAGGACATGTAAGGAAAGCCTGGCCCACTTATCAAAGAAGAAGCACGAGAGACTTAACTTCTCACACGGACGCTAAATGAATTACCAGCCAGTCCGAAGGAGCTCATCAAAGCAGAGACAGGGACAACTGGTTTCTCACTCGGACGCTAAGTTAATTAACTTTCACCCCCAGCCAGCCTGAAGAGTCTCACCAACAAAGACTTCTTTTTTTGGGACACTGTCTTGATAACCAAGAAGGTGAGAAACCCGCTGATTGGTGGTTCCCCATGAAGCCACAGGGACAAATTCATTATTGTATTTCTGCAAATTTGAATGTCTGATGTCAAATCTGTTTGTCAACTGAACCGGATGACAACACAAATACCCTTTCACCCCCTTTTCGGCTGGGCATAAATTCCGGAGCCCCCCCTTTGTGGAGAGCACTCGTTCGACCAACTTGCCGAAGACTGGCTCAGCCAGGAAGCCCCACCTCTCACCACGAGGAGCCGAGGACACATCAGACCCTTCCCCACCGCAGGGCACCCTCCCAGCGCCTTAGCTACTCTTGCGGGTGCCTAGGCAGCTCAGGGGCAAGTTGTGTTGGGAAGGAAGCAGGCGTCGCACGTCTGCTCCTGAGCATCTAGCGAACAGCGACACCCAGGCTCCAGCTGCTCAGCCTTGGAACTCTTTTTCCTGCTATTCTTTTTTCCTTACTCCTTTTCCCGCCAAATCCACCTGTTGCCCGTGCGGACCAGACCGGCCTCGGGAGATCGACCAGCCTGCCTACATTGTGTTCCACGCACGTAAATTCAATTTGGGATCTCCTAAAGTACAGATTAGTGCATATTTGGGTTTAAATGAACAAAAACAGGAACTTCCAGCTCAATGCATTGTCACCCCATGCTCATTTCCACCCTTCACAAATCAGTCTCAATATCCGTCTTTCCTTTGTTTTGCTTTTCCTTGCATCGTTCCCCTGTAGTTGTAATTAAATTTTCTATAAAAAATCACTACCTGTATCATTTGTGTGTGTTCGGGTTCGACAAAAGAACTCTGGTTATCGAGAACTCTTATCTAATTCCTGTAGCAACCTTTAGATTACGAGACATAGAGGTTTTCGTCACTTTGTCCTGACGTTTTACACATCGAAAAAGAGACGTGGTGCCACTTTTTGACATAAAATTATTTGGTTTTAACGCTGAAATTTAAAATCACGCAAAACCGGAAGTAACGCAGGTGTTGCTTCCGGCTTATTTTTTTCTCCTAAATTAATTACATTTTTATCTAAACCAATATACACTACACCAGCTTGAAGTTACTCTAAAGCGCACAGACCCTATCCAGATCAGTCAAATGCGGCACGCCGATACTCAACTCTGCTGCTCAAACTCAAATTTCCTTACTTTTTGTGTCATGTTTATATATAATTATTCATATTTTTGTTAATGTCTTTTTATTTGTTCAAATGAATGAATGGCAGGATGACTGGATTGGGTGACGAATGAAGCAGTGGATGGTAGGATGGAAAGAGTGTACCATATGCAGGAATATTAGCAGTCTTTTCTCCCCCAACAGTTTGCCAACTGCTCTGCCTGAGAGTAACATATGTGGCCCAACAACCAACCTGCGACAAAACGCTAGGAAAGAAGAACCTCCACTGAGAACAAATATGGACAGGATGGATGGTTTCAAAGATGGATGGGTTGTAAATTCAAGTTAAGAGTTGAGGCCTAACCTGTTTTATTTATTGGACATTACATAAGGGGGACAAAATATTGCTATGGCAATGTGTCATAATGTAATCTGATACAATATTCATGCACCAGCATTACATATAAAGTAGGTGCTATCGGATGCAAACCCATGCATGTGCACTTTATGACACACTGCATCATGTTTGTAACTGTAATAATTTCTAACTTATTAAACACTTTTGGGTGAATTTCTTTATCTTGAGCTATATTTTCTATGGTAGAAATGTATTTTTGTATTTAATTCTTTTATTCCTTCCATTTTTCTGTTGCTACTTTTCAAACAATATATACTTTGTGTTAAAGTGTTTTTGTCTTGCTGCACTCAGGGGTAACAGTATGAAAACTATAAGCATCACCGACTTCTGTGAACCTTTACACCTTAGCAATAGGCCCTATTTCCTTGCCAGATGACCTCATTGTCCATCTGTTGATGCCCTACTCATGGAGCTCTTTAAATGCCAACACAAAGGTGTAAATTCTTGCCAAGTCAGTACAAGCTCCCTGGACATTAAATACTAGCTTCTCCCCAGTGGCTTTACTAATTTAACTTTACTGAGTGCCTATGCACATCGTAAATTTTTTTTTTATTTTCTCCCTCGAGCGGCGACAATTGTCAAGATAAAATTGCAGAAACTTCCTGCAAATGTGTTTTCAGAGAGATATATTAAAATATATTTCCTTAAACTCCTCATGACATCTGTCTGTCAGTGAGGAAGTGAGAGCAGGAGGCTATCCAGAATGAGATGTTGGCTTTGAAGGAATAGGTTGATAAACTGGTGGATGATGATGTAATAAGTTGCCGGGGCTTCAATGTCATAAAAACAATGAGATATTTTAAGTTTCCATTTTCAAAACTCATGATCATTTTTATTGTATTATTATTATTATTAACATTATAGCATACAAGAGAATTAACCAATTTCTTTGAGAATACACTTCCAAATGTTGAACCAACATATTGCATATTGTGAGACATCAGCTCAGTATACATCTAAAGGATGATATTTTGTTTTGTTTTGTTTTGTTTTATTTACAAGTACAAGTGTAATAATGTCTCTGTCCTGGCTGCTCAGTCCATAATGGCGACAATAAAAATACATTTAAAAAATGAAACGCATGATGTACACTTGAAAATAAGTGAGTCATTGCACAAGCAAGTACAGTGGCAATCTTTCCCTTCATTTTCCTCAGTATGCCTGTCACATTTCATCAGTTATTAGTGTACACAAAATCACAATAAACCAGAGGTAATCAATGTAAAGACTGATTTTACACTGTGACATTGCACCGTGTATAATAAGCACAAAATGTTTTACATATATGCAGCAAATATAATGCGGAAAAAAACAAAGGGTTAAAAAAAACAGTGTTGAATTCCAAGCTTTAGTTGAATTAAAAAGAATGTGTGGCTTTGTATTTTACAAAGGCAGAAAAAACAAATTGATGATAAAACTTTTAGATATGACAAATGACCAGTGATGCCGGTAACGCGTTACAAAGTAACTACCAAAAACCGCCATTTTGAGTAACGAGCAAAGTTACTATTACTTTTCTCGGGAAAAAATGGCCATAAAATCGGCCATGGAGGGTAAGGACTCAGTCACTGAAGGACTTAACAATACTTAGCTTGCATCATATTTATATTTACAATGAAAAGTGAGAACTTTCAATCAACATCGTCTGATGGGCAAGAGGTGGGGTACATGGCCCAGTGCCCCCCGGTTCCGCCGCCTATGTAAAGATAAATGGTACCCCCTACATTCCCTTTTTCTTTCTTTCTTTCTGCAAATGTAGCATCTTTTCACAAACAAGCTGTAGTCTAATTCAGTTTACTGCAGCACTTACTTCCTTGGACTTGTATGCAGGGCCCAATAAGACCAAAGATTTCCACATACAGCTGTATATCTTAAAATAATTAGATATATCTCTCTATATGTAAAATCTCTTCTCGATCAGAACTGAGAGTAGCCTTTCATTCATCTACTCAGTGCATAAAGTCTGTTTAACACCAGAACGGCTTCCACTGGATACCTAGAAACTAGCCGAGATTAAAATAAAATTTCTGCGTATGTGATATAAACAGGATTTTTGGACCTAAATTTCTTTATTATGTGTGACACTCTCCTGGGTTCATCACTTAGCAGTAAATAACAAGATGGTTGATTAGATATTGTAAATGAATTGACTCATCTATCATTAGAAGAAACTACAGGTGTATCAATAAATCTTCTGGTACATCTTCTGTGCGAGCTGATTTGCAGCAAATAATCAATTGCTCACTTCAGTCAGGCAAGTTTCCTAAAGCTCTTAAAGTAGCTGCCTTTAAGCCTCTGCTAAAAAATAGTGCGCTGGAAGCTTCCATGTTAGCAAGCCCATATAGACCCATCACAAATCTCCCTTTCATAGCCAAGATTGTTGAGAAAGTTATTTTTAATCAACTCAGCAATTTCTTGAACTTAAATTGACTTTTTGACAAATTTCAATCAGGGTTCTGAACTCATCACAGTACAGAATCTGTTCTTATCAAAGTGCTAAATGATATACGGTTGAATACTGACTTGGGAAAGTTGTCAATTCTGGTCCTGTTGGACCTCGCTGTGGCTTTAGATACAGTAGATCATAATATACTGCTGAACAGGTTGGAAACGTGGGTAGGACTAAATGGAACAGTCCTTAAATGGTTCAGGTCCTACCTGGAGGAAAAGAGTTATTTTGTAACCATTGGAAGTGCTCAATCTCATCGAATCCCAATGACCTATGGGGTCCCTCAAGGTTCAGTGCTTGGGGCCCTCCTGTTCAGCCTGTAAAATGCTACCCTTGGGTCAAATTCACACAGTTATATCTAGCAGTGTCTCCAGATGACTGCGGTTCAATTGAGGTGTTGTGTCACTGTCTAAAACAGATAAATATCTAAATGAGCCAAAATTTTCTTCAATTAAACCACAACAAAACTGAGATAATTGTTTTTGGCAATAAAGAAAAGAGAATTGCTATTAGTAAATACCTGGAGTCCCTCTCTTTAAAAACCAAAGACCAAGTCCCAAACCTTAGTGTTCTGAATTACTAAAACTGCCTTCTACCATCTGAAGACCATACCCAGAGTGAAAGCTTGCATGTGTCAAGCAGACCAGGAGAAGCTCATCCAAGCTTTTATCTCAAGTAGACTTGACTATTGTAATGGTCTTCTGACTGGACTCCATATAAAGAGCATTAAACAGCTGCAGCTCATTCAGAATGCTGCAGCTCGGGTTCTGACCAGAACAAAGAGGTCAGAGCATATTACTCCAATTCTAAAGTCTTTACACTGGCTTCCAATCAGCTTTAGAATAGATTTTAAAGTTCTGCTACTGGTCTATAAATCACTAAACGGTTTAGGTCCTGAATCTATGAATGAAATGCTAATGGAATATAAACCCAGTTGGGCTATGAGATCGACAGACTCAGGTCAAATAGTGGAGCACAGAATCCAAAGCAAACATGGTGAAGCAGCATTTAGCTATTCTGCTGCACACAAATGGAATAAGTTGTCAACAGAAGTGACGTCAGCCCCAAGTGTGCATGTTTTTAAGTCCAGGTTAAAAACTCTTCTTTTTTCCCATGCTTTTTAGAGCATTTCCACTTTTAAATGATATTTATTGCACTGTATACTGCTATAATTGTATGTTTTTTTTCTCTTTGCTTTAAATGTTTATAAGCTGTTTTTTTCTCTTTGTTTTTAAATGCTTTTAATCATGTAAAGCACATTGCGTTACCTTTTGTATGAAATGCGCTTTATAAATAAATTTGCTTTGTTTTGCTTTGCTTTACAAAGATCGTGCCTAGTTTTGGATTCACACCATTAGAGTAGTGTTATTATAATAAGATATGCTGGGATTATTTTCCCCTGTCATGTTGCGAAATGTGGTAACCAAAATATTAGAAACATCACTCAGTACATTACAGTGCAGTTTATATAATTGCATGTGAAACAACAATAATAAATAATCATAAAGCTGTGTCTCACATTTTTTTGATCGAGCTCTTGTTAGGAATTTAATAGATGCATTGAGGAAGCACCTAATGTTGATGCTGGAGAGTATACTTTCTACCTGGACAATGTTAAAAAGGAGGGCTGAAACATGAAAACAGGAAGAAGAATATTGTTGGTAAGGAGATCCAATTGCAGTCACGGAGTAATTAAGAGCAACACACAAACAGACAGGCTTACACAGTCATGTGACTTGCTTAGGGGCACTCAGTTGGTCAGCCAGTCTAGCAGTGTAAACAAAATGCACACACACGCACACACAGTTAAATTGGCACATGCACTCCCAACACATACTGTGCATACTGTACACACAGAAACGCTAGCAAGATGACTGCTTGGCCGCAGAACTGTAGGGCACTCACAAACTAATAAGAGACAAAAATATGTATTCTGACATATATGTCAAAATCATTGTACATTCACATGCACATATATTAGTAGACTCAAAAAATGCCCTTAACTATACCAGTACTGAAATATGCATGTGAATTTTTAATTTTTTTTTTAGAAATCTTTTTGAGTAAGGTGAAGTGAAAGCACTTCAGGATCATTTAAATGGCACAAAAGATTGTAAACTGGCCTCTCCCATCCTTGGAAGAACTGCACTGATCCTGCTGTCAAAAGAAAACGCAAACCATTGGAAAAGAAACTTCCCACCGTGGTCACTCACTCTTTGAACTGATACAGGCAGGGGTGGCAACAAGGCCACGGCCACCCCACTCGCCAGTCAGTCACATAGAAGAAGAAGAATCACCTTTTATTGTCATGAACTTGCATGCATATATATATATATATATATATATATATATATATATATATATATATATATATATATATATATATATATAAATATATATAATTTGCATTTCTTTGCATTAAAACCATGGTAAAAGCACCAACATATCTGGCCCACATGACACCAAATTAGGCTGTATGTGACCTCTGAACTACAGTGAGTTTGACACCTCTGAACAACTATTTGCTGAAAAACCCCTTTTATTACAATACCGATCAATATATATTTGTGCTCGTTCTGTAACGCCCTAAGATAACAAAAAACTAATAACTAAATAAATGATTAAAACGATACGATTAAAAAAATAATAATTAAATTAATAAAATACATCCATCTATCCATTTTCTGAGCCGCTTCTCCTCACTAGGGTCGCGGGCGTGCTGGAGCCTATCCCAGCTGTCATCGGGCAGGAGGCGGGGTACACCCTGAACTGGTTGCCATCCAATCGCTGGGCACATAGAAACAAACAACCATTCGCGCTCACAGTCATGCCAACGGGCAATTTAGAGTCTCACAATAAATACATATAGACTATATATACTGTATATAAAGTATAAATAAATTTACAAGGCTACTTAGTAGCCTTATGTTTCTTTGAATTATGTAGCACAGTAGATATTGATCCATATTATTCATAAAGAGCTGATAAATGAATAATTATAAATATTAATCATTATAAATAAATAAGTTTCATTTGCATGATGTCCTGTGTCTAGGCTACAGCTCAATTCAGGATTATTTACGATAAGTAATGTGTTATTCAACACATTACTTAAATGAGGCACTACCGATAAATGCAAACTAGAACTAGTAGACATTCCAACAGCTTCTTCCCTCTTGCGATCAACTTCTTAAACACCTAACCTACAATTCCATTACAACATGCTGGCAATTTTTTTACTTTAGTTCGTTGTCACATTTCTGTGGGGCCAATTATGTATTACTCGTGCACTCACTGTAGTTGTCTCGCCATGCTGCACTATTTGCATATACTGGCCACTCATGCCAGAGTAGCATCTGCTCCATTTGCAGACTGATTGAGGAGTATCTGTAACATTTGCACAACCAAGATTGTCCCAGATTATCGCACTACTCGTCACTTTAAACCGCATACACTCCTTGAAGTCTCAAGCCCTTTGCACAATGGTCATTGCACCGGACTATTGCACCGGACTATTGCAATATAATAGATAATTGGCCCCACAGAAATGTGACAACGAACTCAAGTCAAAAAATTTCCAGCTTGTTGTAATGGAATTATAGGTTAGGTGTTTAAGAAGTTGATCGCAAGAGGGAAGAAGCTGTTGGAATGTCTACTAGTTCTAGTTTGCGTTGATCGGTAGCGCCTACCTGAGGGAAGGAGCTGGAAGAGCTGGTGACCCGGGTGCAGACGGTCCGAGAGGATTTTGCACGCCCTTGTCTTAGTTCTGGCAGCGTGCAAGTCCTCAATGGTGGGTAGGGGGGTACTGACAATCCTTTCAGCAGTTTTGATTGTCCGTTGCAGTCGGAGTTGTTCCTTTTTTGTAGCAGCACCAAACCAGACTGTGATGGAAGAACACAGGACTGATTCGATGACCGCTGTGTAGAACTGTCTCAGCAGCTCCAGTGGCAGGCCGTGCTTTCTCAAAAGCCGCAGGAAGTACATCCTCTGCTGGGCCTTTTTGAGGACGGAGTTGATGTTGGTCGCCCACTTCAGGTCCTGAGAGATTGTAATTCCCAGGAACTTGAAGGTCTCGACGGTTGACACAAGGCAGCTGGACAACGTGAGGGGCAGCTGTGGCGAAGGATGCCTCCTGAAGTCCACGATCATCTCTACAGTCTTGAGCGTGTTCAGCTCCAGGTTGTGTCGGCCGCACCACAGCTCCAGCCGCTTCCTGTCGATATGCAGACTCGTCACCGTCCTTGATGAGGCCGATGACAGTGGTGCCATCTGTAAACTTCAGGAGCTTGACAGTCGGGTTCGCTGAGGTGCAGTCGTTCGTGTAGAGAAAGAAGAGCAGCGGAGAGAGGACACAACCTTGGGGCACCCCAGTGCTGATGCTGCGTGTGGATGAGGTGGCCTCCCCCAGCCTGACCTGCTGTGTCCTGCCCGTCAGAAAGCTGTAAATCCACTGGCAGATGGCAGGTGAGACGCTGAGCTGGAGAAGCTTGGTTGAAAGGAGTTCAGGGATGATGGTGTTGAACGCTGAGCTGAAGTCCACGAACAGGATCCTCGCGTAGGTCCCTGCACTGTCGAGGTGTTCTAGGATGAAGTGCAGTCCCATGCTGACTACATCATCCACAGACCTGTTCGCTTGGTAGGCAAACTGCAGGGGGTCCAGCAGGGGACCTGTGACACTCTTGAGGTGGTCCAGCACGAGACGTTCAAAGGACTTCATGACCACAGATGTCAAAGCGACAGGCCTGTAGTCATTCAGACCAGAGATTGCAGGTTTCTTGGGGACTGGAATGATGGTGGAGCGTTTGAAACAGGATGGAACTTTGCACATTTCCAAAGATCTGTTGAAGATCTGAGTGAAGACTGGAGCGAGCTGGTCCGCGCAGAGTTTGAGGCAGGATGGGGACACATGGTCCGGTCCTGCCGCTTTGTTAATCTTCTGTTGTTTGAAGATGCGTCTCACATCCTGTTCATGGATGGTTAACGCAGAAGTCAGAGGTGTGGTTGTGGTCGCGGGTGCTGGCCGGGTGGGTGTGTGGAGTGAAACTGTCCTTTTCAAATCTGCAGTAGATGGTATTCAAGTCGTCGGCTAGTGTGCTATTGTTCTCAGCTTGGGGGGATCGTCGCTTGTAATTAGTCAGCGATTGGAATGCATGCCAGACTGATTTAGAGTCGTTCGCGCTAAACTGTTTTTCCAATTTTGCTGAATAGATCCTCTTTGCAATGTTAATTTCTTTAGTAAGCTGGTTTCTAGCTCGATTATACAGGGCCCTGTCCCCGCTCTGATATGCATCTTCCTTAGCTTGGCGAAGCTGCTTAAGTTTCGCAGTGAACCACGGCTTGTTGTTGTTGAATGTCCGAAATGATTTTGTTGGTACACAAACCTCTTCACAGAAACTGATATAGGATGTGACAGTGTCCGTATATTCATCCAGGCTGCCAGCTGAATTTTCAAAGACACTCCAGTCTGTGCAGTCTGAACAGCTTTGAAGTTCCATCTTGGCTTCATTGGTCCACTTTTTCACTGTTTTCACTGTAGGCTTCGCATATTTAAGTTCTTGCCTGTACGTCGGTATTAAGTTAATTAAGCAGTGATCAGACGAGCCCAGGGCTGCACGAGGTATAGCACGGTATGCGTTTTTTACCGTAGTGTAGCAGTGGTCTAAAGTATTATTTTCCCTGGTAGGACAGTCAATGTGCTGCTTGTATTTAGGGAGTTCGTGGTTGAGTTTAGCTTTGTTAAAGTCCCCGAGAATAATGAGGGGTGAGTCCGGGTGTTTTTTTTCAATTTCGTTGACTTGTTCGGCGAGCGCTAGCAATGCGGCGTTCATGTTAGCTTGAGGCGTAATATAGACTCCAACCAGTATGAACGATGCAAACTCACGTGGCGAGTAGAATGGTTTACAGTTCAAAAACAGCGACTCCAAATGCGGGCTGCAGTGTGTGCTGAGCACCGTGACGTCCATACACTATTTTTCGTTGATATGGAGGCATATCCCGCCGCCCTTTGTTTTCCCCGATGATTCCATGTTGCGGTCCGTTCGATGAATGTTGAAGCCGGGAAGCATGACGGCGCCATCGGGTACAGCGTCGCAAAGCCAGGTCTCCGTGAAGCACATGGCCGCGGAACGTCCGAAGTCTTTACTGGTCTTTAACAGAAGATGAAGCTCGTCCATTTTGTTGGGTAGGGAGCGTACATTCGCGAGGTGGATCGACGGGAACGCCAATCTGTGTCCTCTCTTGCGGAGTTTCACCTGAATGCCAGCTCGTTTCCCTCTGTGGCGCCGCTTCCGCCTCCATGCGCCGAAAACCGCGGACGCCGCTCCGGTGAGTAACTCGGGGAAAAAACTGAGCGGATTTTCGAAAGTTGGTGACAGAAAGTCCGGAGTAGCTTCCTTGAATGGTCCAAAGACAGACGAAAAACACAAAAACAAAGACAATACTAGAGAGCGCGTTACCGAGGCGACCACACTGGTAGGCGCCATCTTGGATAATTCACACTCACATTCACACCTACGGGCAATTTAGAGTCTCCAATTAATGCATGTTTTTGGGATGTGGGAAGAAACCGGAGTGACCGGAGAAAACCCACGCAGGCACGGGGAGAACATGCAAACTCCACACAGACGGGACCGGGGATTGAACCCGGGTCCTCAGAACTGTGAGGCTGACGCTCCATTGTACATATTAGTTTCTTAAATATTAGTCAGTATTTTTTGTTTAAATTTAATTAATGTCATAGATATAGAATCACAGCATAGATAATTAATAATACATATTTAGCATATACATATTTTTAAAAAAGTGTAAAAGGAAGCTATTCGAAATACTTCCACAGTTAATGGAGGCACCGCCAAGAGTAATTAAAAATTAACCATTAAAAGTTCATCGATTCAGGTAAGAGCGCTACCTTGTTAAAGCCGAACCCAGGCCGCGCCCAAAGTGGGAGGGTGCTACAGCCGAACCCAGGCCCCGCCCAAAGTGGGAGGGTTCGTAAGAAGTTTTACAGTACTGTGCACTGTATCCAGTGATGACAAGATGACTCAGTATAGGCAGATGAAAACACATATCTTACGCCAAGTGACGTGGGACACAATGCTGCACTATACCCTGTGGGAATTACATTTTTATTTTATTTTTAATTTCATCTTCTGTAACCCCTACTGAGAATTCTCTCTGTGTATTCAGCAAACGCTATTTCCATTGCCTCTTGCTTATGAAATGGAATTTTTATTTACTGATGTTGGAGCAGGAAATGGGAACTGTAAAGGTCAATTGATTCATTGTTATCCAATGCTCTAATCTGTTTCTTGAAGCCATCTCTCTAGAATGGCTCACTGTGTTCTGCACTGTTTAATATCCAAGCAGATATTGACAGGTTCATAATCATGTGATTATTTTTTTTTTCAACTGCTCTACATTCCATACTGTATATATTAGGCTATAAAACGATCAGGATTTTTGGGGCCAATTACCGATCAGCAAATTTAAAAAAACGATAACCGATCACTGATCCGATGGAGGAATACGTCTATTTAAATGACCTGTTCATTTTCTGTATATATTTGTGTACTTAATTGCTCCAAAAATTTTATTTACAATAAAGAATGTATCTTTGTTCCTCTATTTATGCCAGTGAGGCATAGTGACAGACAGACCAAATAAATGGTCTTGTATTTGATGGCAGGAAGTAAATACAGTAATTGATGTATCCACGTTTTGTGACATTTTTATTTGTTGGTGTGCCGTGAGATTTTTCAATTGTAAAATATGTTCCTTGGCTCCATAAAGGTTGGAAATCACTGCTCTAGTCAGATCGTGTATTCTAATCAGTCAGGTCAAACCAACATTACATGACAGAAATAATGGGTGCTCACTTACTGTAATTAAATTACTTTATTTTTAATTAAATTACTTCACTCAAATCGAAACTTTACAGCATGATTCGACAGAACAGCGGCATGTTTATGTCCAACTGTTTGTGCTAGCAGCAGCTTGCTAGGCTACATAACATTTTATTGCCTGCTTGTGAGCTGTATCGTATTAAAAGTACGTGAACATACCTTAAGCAAGCCTTAAACAAACGTCCTCTCCTGTCCTGAGCACCGGTGACCACCAACACACGTTTTTCCCCATCTTGTCCTTATAATACAGTCAGCGCAATTCACGCTTGTTGTTGTCGCCACGGTAACGAGTGTATCTGGTCGCATTTGAGTTGACAAGATAAAGCCCAATGATCGTAAAAAACGGGATGTGGTGGTATCGGAATACAAGATTTTATTTCAGTAGTCTGGCAGTGCAATTGTCAAAGAGCAAAAATTTGTCTTGGACTTTGATCCGGGCATTACGTGTTGTCTGTCTCAGACGTGTTGTCTGTTCCATACCGACGACATGTTTTTTTTTTTAATAACTTTATTGGCCGTCAGATATTTCCAACACTGCGTCAAAAGACACACGACAAGGCTAAAAATAAACTAGCTTTTCAAATACACTGTGCACACGGCGACGCAGGGTAAATGTCTTTTGCGGTGCCGATCGATCGATCGGCTCGCGGAATTATGACATTAAAGGCGATCAGCCGATCAGCATAAAATGCTAACTATCGGCCGATACTGATCAGCCCGATAAAATCGGTGTAAAGTCTAGTATATATGCGATCACATAATGGAATTACTAAAATATTGATGAGGTTCATGATTCTGGATCACTTCTCTTTTCTCTCTCTCGTTTTATCGAGCTTTAATTTTAGCATTACAGACTAACACAAAACCAAATTTGATCATTGTACAATAACAATGGAGTCTGCATATTATTTATATTGCACTTTGCTTTTTCTGTTTCACCGGCAAATCCTCAAAATTGGAACTTCTCCAGAGAGTGAAACGATGAATGATTCACGAAGACTTGTGATCTCTATTTGGCAGCATTCAGTCTGCCGCCAGGGCACAACACAGTTGGGCCAAGATCTCCCTGTCTGTTCCCCACCTAATATCTGTTGTTTTCTAGTTTTCTAATTTAATGGGTACGTTTTTCATGTTGCTGTTGCGGTGGTGCTCTTGCCAGCTATCTTGGATTTGAGAGAAGAAAATGCTGCTGTTTCTTTGCAAAAACATTACTGCAGGCCAAACGGATAGGAGAGCTAAATTTGTGACTAAGGAGTGCTGGCCAGTGATTGGTATTTAAGGAACATTAAAGTGTGGTTAAATGGTGTTTAAAAAAAATATGTCATTTTATCGGAATCAAATGGCTGTAGCTCATTTGTATGACTTGGGCTTTGGAATCGGCGGGTCACTTTTCCAGTCCTGCTGTTGACAAATGTAAAATGGCAACTAGTTGTCTGAGAGATGCTAGTCTGCCTCCCAACTAATCTCCAGATGCCCTTGAGCAAGGCACAGACCCCACCCACTGAGCACTTTTGGTGTGCTTCTTTCACCTTGACATCTTTCCTTGCATGTCAGCTTGTGTGTGATCTGGAACTTCTCCAGAGAGTGAAACGATGAATGAACTGGTGCAACACAAATATACAGCAGAGTGTGAGTTGAATTTATGATGTGTCATAAATAAAAAATGTGATCAATATTAGATAATTCCTCTCAAATCTGTGGAGCATTTGTTTTGTCATTATGCCAAGCTAGTCCTGTTTTTCTTCACACTCACCTCCATCATCGGTGTTATGAGACACTAACTGATCATGACTGTATGAGCATTTAACAGAGTTGTGCGATGATGTAAAGTTGAATGAACAATATCATTGCTTTGGTAGCCAGGAGGGAAGAAGCCAGTTTGCAAACAAAAGCATGCATAATGTTCAGCGATTCCCCGAGTAGCCCTAAAAAGAACAACAAAGGATTAGATCAATAAATCACCAGACTTAACCGATCAATTGTTTTAACAGCAATACAATGAAAACAACACAAACTAATATTTGTAAAATGTTCATATCTGGGTGAATGTAATTTAATCAGTATACTCCAAATGAATGTATTACGGTCACTGATGGTCACTGATGACGTCCGAGGTCACTCATCTGACTTCCATGCAGGCAGCATGGGGGCAGTTCCACCTCAGTGATGTTTTGAATGCGAATATGGAAGGATGTCTGGCTCTTTATGTGCCCTCAGATTGACAGTACTTTGTGTTGTCTCGTTTCGTCCGAGGTCAGCTGGGCTAAGATCCATGACCCACAACATGAAAATTGGTATACAAACTGGATGGATCGATGGATTTAAGGCATTTTGAAAAAAGGGGTCTTCCTCGTGAAAAGCATATGCAAGCATACTGACACCACATTAAAATTTATATTTCACACCAATGTATCAGATTTTGAGAGAAGCTCTGCAGTTTAAGTTCGGCAAAGTGCTAACTCTGGAATGTCAAATCAAAGTGCAAAACGATGATTTACTCCCCCCAAAATAAGAGTTGGTGCTTTTAGGGGTGTTCTGCTTGCAGTGTGCATCACCCGAATGTTGTCTGTTTTATTTATATGATTCTATTTTCATCTGTGGTTAAGGTGAACTGGAGTGCAAAGTAGTGCCTTGTTTTGGGAGCAATAGGCTGTCACTTCAGGCAAATTCAATGCAGTTTTCTTGTTACCTGACATGAAAGTCACAAAGATACAAAATAGTCTTTCATTTTCACCTCATCAGTGGATGATGCTTTCATTGTGTGTATTTATTTTAAACAGCACCCTGTGATTGTCTTTTTGCCAAAGTCAGCTTTGACAGGCCAGCGCTATAGAAAATGGACAGATGCATTTAAATGGATGTGATAGGTTACATGAGTTCCACAACATGTTATGGTAAAGGTGACTTTGGTTTTCCCCACTCAGTAGACAGCAACCCCTTCCATTTAACAGTACAACGCCGCCAAAATAGCACTCCGCCAGCCCCGCTCCAATTGGAGGAGCTTTTTGACGTCGCCGTGTCAAAGCTCCTGAATAGAAAATGTTTCTATCCAATGACGCGACGCTCGGCATCACGTCAAAACACGCTGATGCCCCCTCGGCACATACACATTGGTAAAGTTGAGGGCGTCAGACACTTTTCCAAGTTCAGTGTGGCTTTAAGGTGAGGAGAAAATTTGAATGGAAGACTGCACACCCTGGTCCCAGCATTGCAGAATTCTCTGACACAGGGGTGTCGAACTTGGGGCGGGGGTGGTGGGGGGGGTGGTCTCTGGCTTGGTAGGAAATTCCGCTCAAATTCCCCCCAGATGAATAATTTTTGATCGCGAATGTGCGCCATCTTGTTTGAGATTCCTCTGAACAATATTTTTGTAGGGGTCCCTTGATGAAGGCCCAGAGTCTGGTACTACACCCCTGCCCTGACACATTGGCAAGGTAGCGCCTCTGTTGAAGCTGTGACATTACCTTCGAAGACAGAAATTTCAACACATAACGTCAAAATTAAAAAGCAAAACATGGTTGTCCTCGCATACACTGTCCCATCCATCCATTTTCCGAGCCGCTTCTCCTCACTAGGGTCGCGGGCATGGTGGAGCCTATCCCAGCGGCGGAGGACACCCTGAACTGGTTGCCAGCCAATCGCAGGGCACATACAAACAAACAACCATTCACACTCACATTCACACCTACGGGCAATTTAGAGTCGTCAATTAACCTAGCATGCATGTTTTTGGGATGTGGGAGGAAACTGGAGTGCCTGGAGAAAAGCCACGCAGGCACGGAGAAAACATGGAAACTCCACACAGGCAGGGCCGTGGATTGAACCCCAGTCCTCAGAACTGTGAGGCAGACGCTCTAACCAGTCGTCCACCGTGCCACCGCATGCACTGTCCCAATCTTGTCAAATAATCTGATAACTAGTACATCTGAATATTTGTATTCTATTTAAAATCACTATGGATTCAGAAACCTGTCATGGACTTGAATACTACTTGAAAAGACAACTCTGAAATTATTGAAAATAACCATTCCCGGTGTGAAATGTCTCAAATGAGGACAGGCCTCTTTGTAGTGTGACACACAAACACTTGCAGCAACACACGCACACTCTGCATAAACACAGCTGGGTAATTGTGATTAACTGAAGTGGGCTGCTAAAACATAACACTTGTGTCACACGCACACGCTCAGACTGACATGAGAACAAGATTATAAGGGACTGTTAAAACAGCCGCATGATTTTACATTATATTGGATGGGTCTGTATAACTATCTGTGTAGCTCCAGCATATCAATTTCCCACTAAAACACACTGTTGCTGCAGGATGCGTCGTCTGACACCACACAATCGAATGAGTGAGCTGCATGCACGTGATTGGACTTGAGCTCTTGACGGGCTTTGCCCTTATTGTGTCCCCGCTGATGGCACGATACCTGTGTGAGCTAGTTTTATAAGCAGGTAGCCATAGCGATGTAACCTTTCCTAAAGTGATGAAAGCTACTCTAATTAGTTGCTAACCTTTATGTAACCAACACCACACACTCAAGAGGGCTCAGCATCATCACCAGACTTCATACAAATCTGGCCCAACCAGATTTTAATAATCCCCTCTACAGGATCACAATTTAATCAAATCCTGACTGTCAGGTTACAGTTATAGTTCTTACCAGATTAAGCATTTTTATATTTTTATTTTTTTATTTTTAGTGTTGACAGGTTAGATCCATGCAGGTTGACTTTGACTGACCCAGGCGGAAGAAGTACCTTTGTGTTTACACAGCAATGCAACATTGGTTCACCAGACAGACATAATTAGAAATATAAGCTGTCATGTGGAAATTGATTCATTTAATTGCCACTGACTGAATGACTTTAATTCAACTCACAAATTACGAGGCATGAAATGCACACAGAGGAATGGAAGCTAGTTTTTAAATGATTTGGCTGGCATTTGAACATAATATATTAATAATTTTGTTTGTCCGCAGGCTGAACGTTTTTGTATCACCCATATTGCCCCAGTTTCGAAGCGCTTGGACTTATCTGCTATTTACATGCACTGAATTTGCAGGATAATAACCAAAATCCAAGGATGAGGTCAAACTCAGATGAGCCGCTTCTATACATGGCTATGTGGCAAACACACACCAGCAAAAAGACAAACATAGGTATCTGCAATAAACTTGGCTTTCTTGATATGAATATAAAATTCAAAACAATATAAGACTGATCACCAGTGCTGCAGCTGTTAAATCATGACAACACATGTTCAACACTTCTATATAGTTGGATGCATGCAGTGGGTACGGAAAGTATTCAAACCCCCTTAAAATTGTCACTGTTTATTATATTTCAGCCATTTGCTAAAATAATTTAAGTTCATTTTTTTCCTCATTAATGTATACACAACACCCCATATTGACAGAAAAAAAACTGAATTTTCAGGTCTCTCCAGAGATGCTCAATTGGGTTGAAGTCAGGCTCTGGCTGGGCCACTCAAGAACAGTCATGGTGTTGTTCTGAAGCCACTCCTTCGTTATTTTACTATGTGCTTAGGGTCACTGTCTTGTTGGAAGGTCAACCTTCGTCCCAGTCTAAGGTTCTGAGCACTCTGGAGAAGGTTTTCGTCCAGGATATCCCTGTACTTGGCCACATTCATCTTTCCTTCAATTGCAACCAGTCATCCTGTCCCTGCAGCTGGGGGAAAAAAACGACAGCATGATGCTGCCACCACCATGCTTCACTGTTGGGACTGTATTGGACAGGTGATGAGCAGTGCCTGGTTTTCTCCACACATACCGCTTAGAATTAAGGCCATAAAGTTCTATCTTGGTCTCATCAGACCAGAGAATCTTACAACCCCAATTCCAATGAAGTTGGGACGTTGTGTTAAACAAATAAAAACAGAATACAATGATTTGCAAATCTATAAAAACCTATATTTAATTGAATACGCTACAACGACACCATATGTAATGTTCAAACTGATATACTTGATTGTTTCTAGCAAATAATCATTAACTTAGGATTTTATGGCTGTAACGCACTCCAAAAAAGCTGGGACAGGTGGCAAAAAATACTGAGAAAGTTGAGGAATGCTCATCAAACACCTGTTTGGAACATCCCACAGGTGAACAGGCTAATTGGGAACAGGTAGGTGCCATGATGGGGTATAAAAGGAGCTTCCCTGAATTGCTCAGTCATTCACAAGCATAGATGGGTGAAGGTTCATCTCTTTGTGAACAAGTGCGTGAGAAAATAGTCGAACAGTTAAAGGGCAATGTTCCTCAACGTACAATTGCAATCTGGAGAAATCACTGCATGTAAGTGGCAAGGCCGAAACCCAATATTGATTGACCTTCGAACCCTCAGGCGGCACTGCATCAAAAACCGACATCAATGTGTAAAGGATATCACCACATGGGCTCAGGAGCACTTCAGAAAACCAATGTCAGTAAATACAGTTCGGCGCTACATCCGTAAGTGCAACTTGAAACTCTAATATGCAACGCAAAAGCCATTTATCAACAACACCCAGAAACGCCGCCTGCTTCTCATCTCATCTAAGATGGACTGATGCAAAGTGGAAAAGTGTTCTGTGGTCCAACATTTCAAATTGTTTTTGGAAATTGTGGCTGTCGTGTCCTCCGGGCCAAAGAGGAAAATAACCATCCGGACTGTTATGGACGCAAAGTTCAAAAGCCAGCATCTGTGATGGTATGGGGCTGTGTTCGTGCTAATGGCATGGGTAACTTACACATCTGTGAAGGCACCATTAATGCTGAAAGGTACATACAGGTTTTGGAGAAACATATGCTGCCATCCAAGCAACGTCTTTTTCATGGATGTCTCTGCTTATTTCAGCAAGACAATGCCAAGCCACATTCTGCACGTGTTACAACAGCATGGCTTTATAGTAAAAGAGTGTGGGTACTAGACTGGCCTGCCTGCAGTCCAGACCTGTCTTCCATTGAAAATGTGTGGCGCATTATGAAGCGTAAAATACGACAACGGAGATCCCGGACTGTTGAACAGCTGAAGCTGTACATCAAGCAAAAATGGGAAAGAATTTCACCTAAAAAGCTTGAACAATTAGTCTCCTCAGTTCCCAAACGTTTATTGAATGTTGTTAAAAGAAAAGGTGTTGTAACACAGTGGTAAACATGACCCTGTCCCAGCTTTTTTGGAACGTGTTGCAGCCATAAAATCTTAAGTAAATGATTATTTGATAAAAACAATAAAGTTGATCAGTTTGAACATTAAATATATTGTCTTTGTAGTGTTATCAATTAAATAGGTTGAACATGATTTGCAAATCATTGTATTCTGTTTTTATTTATGTTTAACACAATGTCCCAACTTAATTGGAATTGAGGTTGTATTTCTCACCATCTTGGAGTCCTTGAGGTGTTTTTTTTTTTTTTTTTTTAGCAAAGTCCATGCGGGCTTTCATGTGTCTCGCACTGAGGAGAGGCTTCCGTCGGGCCACTCTGCAATAAAACCCCGACTGGTGGAGGGCTGCAGTGACGGTTGACTATGTAGAAATTTCTCCCATTTCCCGACTGCATCTCTGGAACTCAGCGACAGTGATCTTTGGGTTCTTCTTTACCTCTCTCACTAAGTCTCTTCTCTCCCAGTTTGCCTGGGTGGCCAGTTCTAGGAAGGGTTCTGGTCATCCCAAATGTCTTCCATTTAAGGATTATAGAGGCCACTGTGCTCTTAGGAACCTTAAGTGCAGCAGAATGTTTTTTGTAACCTTGGACAGATCTGTGCCTTGCCACAATTCTATCTCTGAGCTCTTCAGGCAGTTCCTTTGACCTCATGATTGTCATTTGCTCTGACATGCACTGTGAGCTGTAAGGTTTTATATAGGCAGGGGTGTGGCTTTCCTAATCAAGTCCAATCAGTATAATAAAACACAGCTCGACTCCAATGAAGGTGTAGAACCATCTCAAGGATGATCAGAAGAAATGGACAGCACCCGAGTTAAATAGCAAAGTGTCATAGCAAAGGGTCTGAATACTTATGGCTGTGTGATATTTCAGTTTTTCTCTTTTAATAAAGCTGCAAAAATTTCAACAATTCCGTTTTGTCTGTCAATATGGGGTGCTGTGTATACATTAATGAGGAAAAAATGAACTTAAATGAGTTTAGCAAATGGCTACAATATAACAAAGAGGGGTCTGAATACTTTCCTATCCACTGTAGGTTACATGTAGTGCCTGCTTTTTTTTTGTCTCATGATTAATACTTCACGGTTCATTCTCACAAGTAAATAAAACTAATTTAATAAATGTAATGGCTCCCTGGAAAACTAATTACAAGTTAAATTGAATTGAACGTGGGCCTATCTGACCTTGGAGATGTGAAGCCTGAAATAAGAATTTCTGAACATCTTTTACATGGTTTTACTAACAGAAAAACTGATTCAAAATAAAATGTATCTTTATGGACGGAACAGGCAGCGCGGTGGACAACTGGTTAGAGCGTCTGCCTCACAGTTCTGAGGTCCGGGGTTCAATCCCCGACCCCGCCTGTGTGGAGTTTGCATGTTCTCCCCGTGCCTGCGTGGGTTTTCTCCGGGCACTCCGGTTTCCTCCCACATCCCAAAAACATGCATGGTCGTTTGATTGAAGACTCTAAATTGCCCGTAGGTGTGAATGTGAGTGCGAATGGTTGTTTGTTTATATGTGCCCTGCGATTGGCTGGCAACCAGTTCAGGGTGTACCCCGACTCCTGCCCGATGATGGCTGGGATTGGCTCCAGCACTCCTGCGACCCTTGTGAGGGGAAGCGGCTCAGAAAATGGATGGATGGACGGAACGGTACCCTAGTGGTTAGCAGAAGTGCCTCACAGTTCTGATTTTCAGCATTCGAATCTTGGTTCAAGCTATCCTATTTGGTGTTTGCATGTTCTTCCTGTGCTTGTGTGGGGTTTTAACCTGACCTCCAGCTCTTTCCCACATTCTAAAAACATGCATTTGAGTTCATTAAAGACTAAATTGTGATTGCTTTTATTTGGTGATAGCACAGAAAGGAGCACATAAGCACTTTCCGACAAACAGTCAATTATCACAGAGGATAAAAAAACACAATAAAACCCGAGGACTTAATTTCCATTGTGGTCCTCAAACATAAAAACACAACATAAAAAGAAGGCATAAGAGTGCAACATCAAATCAACAATGTAACAAACTATAAAATTTAAATATTGAACTAAAAGCTATGTACACTATTACATATTAGTAATCATGTTCTTTTCTGACAACGGGGTAATGGCAGCAGCAGGGCAATTAAGTTATACATATTGAAACATGAAATTAGCCAACATTAGATCATTAAAAAAAACAATAATATAAAATACGACTAAAATTGTGTAATTAAGAAATGTTTTGTAAACACTTTTCAAGGGCTCTTTTGAAAATTATGAAGGAGCTACTTGTTTTTAATTATTTTGATAATTTGTTCCATTGCACTGCTGTGCTGTACAAAAAAACAGTTTTTACCCATAAGGCTTTAAAATTTGCAATGGACAAATTCAGTAGAACTGCCTCGATTTGAATACTGGTGAGTCTTACTTACAAGTGAAAAATCCTTTATCAGATATGTTAGGACCTTGTTTAAAATTATTTTTAAAGTGGGCAACATTTTCAGAGAGTGAGAGATTTCTCTACTGTTATCCAGTTTAGTTTTTTAAAGTGCTCCGAGTCTAGATGCTTATCTGGATGAACTTTTAGAAAGACACGAATTAACTTGTTTTGGCCTATCTGCAGTTTGGTCTTTAAAATCTTAGAAAGGCCGGAATACCAGGAGATGGAAGCGTAGTCAAAATGGCTGTGAACCAGTGCCCCAGCCAGGATGTGAAGTGTTGCCTTGTCTAAAAACATAGCTTTCCTAGCTAGGATTTTAATTCTTTCGTTTATTAGTGCTTTCACAGCCATCTCTTCACCAGTTAAACAAAAAATTCAAACCAGGTAATTTATTGTTTCCTTGGATTTAATTACATACTTCCCTATTTGAACCTTAAAATCAGGTGTCTTAGCCAACCTGATTTTACAGCCAAAAATAATAGCTTCTTGTCTGTTGTTTTTTGTCTATATGTGCCCTGCGATGGGCTGACAACCAGTGCAGACTGTACCCCACCTCTCGCCCAAAGTCAACCTGGATATGCTCCAGTCCCCATCGCCCCAAGAAAATATAAAAATTAATTTAGTGTTTATCAAAGTTGAAAGACAATAATAATAGTTACAATTATATTTGTATTAGTATCGGTAGTACAATTACTAGTTCTAGTAGCACTATGGGTACACAGGCATATCCTTGAACACATTTCTCTATGACTCAGAAACAAGAGAATATTTAAAAAAAAATATTAATATGAAAAGCATCACGAAACCAATTTGGGCTCAAGTCATCTCTAAAATATTATTTGAAAGGAACAAAGATACCCAAATATATGCAAATGATCGTAGGTCAATAAATAGAACTAAGCCTTATGTTCACCTCACTGTTGAGCCTCTGAGCCACTGTGGGATCGTCAGCGGTCCCAGCAATTGAGGCGTAAAGGGACAGACTAGCATGCTTAAGCAAGAAAACAAAAATCCAGGACACAAACGCACACACACACACACACACACACAACACAACACACACGCATCTGTGAATCCAAGACCCCACAGACTGTTAGTGTGTTGTGGATGGTGGTGAGCAGCTGCGGCAATACATGGCGAACTGAAGGAGATGAGGCCATGCAGCTCTAAATCCTTTTCTCCTCCAGTCACCCTTAAAAGGTTAAGATTGATTCCATTTTCATTTTGGTCTCTCGCATCCTTTCGTTCCCTGCCCTCTGATTTGCTCAGATGTTACAGTAGAATAAAATGTCGGAACCCCATCTGTTCATGTGTTTGGATGCCAAACAACCTCCCGTTGGAAAAGTTAAATCATCAACATCCAGCAAATATTCCAAAGATTGCATTATTATATGTGACATTTTGAGGTTACAAACGGCACTCATCTTAAGAATACGCCATATAACGTGGCATGAGAAGGCAATGTCAGTTGCCAGCGGACTTACTGTTTTTCTCTTTGCTGGTTCTATATTCATCCATCCATTTTCTGTACCGCTTTATCCTCATAATCTCGCGGCCGTGCTGGAGCCCATCCCAGCCAACTCCGGGCGAGAGGCGGGGTACACCCCGAACTGGTCGCCAGCCAATCGCAGGCCACATATGAACAAACAACAATTCGCGTGCATTTAGAGTCTTCAATCAACCTACAATGCATGTTTTTGGAATGCGGGAGGAAACCGGAGCGCACGGAGAAAACCCACGCAGGCACTGGGAGAACATGCAAACTCCACACAGGCAGGGCCGGGATTTGAACCCCGGTCCTCAGAACTGTGACGCAAATGTGCTAACCAGACGTCCACCGTGCCGCCGGTTCTATATTCATGACCTGCAAATATTTACTGTAATTGTGACTTTTCTACTGCGCTAGCATAGGTTAGTGATAGATGGCAGCGCGCTCCGACTTTCAACAAATTCAGGTCACATTCCTGCCGAAGGAATGAAATATTAATGTTGAGTTCTTTAGCACTAAGACATTAAAAATAGAAAGAATGAATGGTGTGATTACTTTTAATTGATGGGAACATGATCTGCAGCATCCTATCACGGCCTGACATGATAAAGTTGGGTTGCTGCGTAATGCGTAGGACTATACGAATGTACGTCATCTTGGCTCATAACAGTCACACGCAATTGTTAAAGTGAATCTGCAAGTACTTTTGATCATAATTGATTATGGACACACGCAAGTGGTTGAGAACTCAGACAGTGTCCCTTGCAAAACTGGACACTAAACCGACGCTGGAGAGGTGGACGCGCAAGTGAGTTCCTGAATGGCTGCACCAAGGTTCCCCCCGAAGATGGAAAATGGACAAGCGTGTATATGTATGTGTGTTGGCAAAGCATGTCCCTCTGTTGAGACCTTAAACTGCATCCCGGAATGGTGCCTTTTTAAATTGAGAGATGCTTCTGGTGCTATATCTCATAAGTTGAACACTCAAGTGTGTTGTGGATATTGATACCTTATGAGGACTGGGTGTTGTAGCTATTCATGCTTGCTGTTCGTTAAGTTTAACATGATGATTACGTGCATCAGTGCTTCACAAATAAAATAGGACAGTGATTCTCAAAGTGTGGTATAAAGCTCCCTCTGGTGGTATGCGAAACAATCATTGAATATTGTCGTACTCGCAACACTGCATTTGTGCTGTTCATAAATTCTGTAATTTCCGATTTTATGGGAAGCCTTGAAGGTAACCAACCAAGGTCTGATTTGTGATTGGCTGGGGGAGTCGAGGGGCAGGGACAGAGCGAAGAGAGAGAGTGTGTGTGTACATTCAGACACGTAGTGTGACACTTAAAAGAAATACAGTACAGTACTAGTTTAATCTTGTTTTGGCGTGATTACGACCAACACTAATCATTTGTTTTGAAATAAAGAGTTTGTTGAGAGCTCACTTCTTGTCCTGGTTTTCTTCATCCAAGCGACTGCAGCGCTACGTGAACAATTCTGGCAGCACTGATGAAACCCCAGCTAAGTGGCACCAAACGGATGGTGCAGTGAGAAATAAAATATGACTCCAACCACAAAATTTGGGTTTATTTGGAGCGATAGAGAGTAAGATTCCAAGCCGCAGTATGTGATATGTGGCCAAATGCAATGAATGTATGAAACCATCACATATCAAATGCCACCTCATAACAAAATACACTGCAAGCAGTCAGTTCTTAATTTTTGGTTGCACAGAGTTAATTTTCACCTATTTTCCTCAAAAATAATTTACGCAAGTTAAAACACATTTTTAATCATTTGCAACCAATGTATTTGTTGGAATTTAGTAAATTCAAATGACTTTTTTTTTAATGTGTCTGGATGAGAAAGTCTTGCGTGTTTCTTTTTTAGAAAGCAGGCATTGAAGTTTTGGATACCTTGAGAATTTGTACTTGAAGCTACGCATATACACCATGTTTAAATGTTTAAAACATAAATGATTCATCAATATTGAGTACAGTTGTTTTATATTCTTTGAAAAAGTTTGAGAACCACTGTTTTAGAGTAATGTTGCCATTCAAACTGCATAATTTAACAGTGTCTTGCATTCCTTACATTAATATTACATAGAGTTTTAGGAATAAAACCACTGCTTCAATTTTTGGTAGGGGGGGGGGGGGGACACATAGTCCTACTACATTACTGTATGTTTAATGTTGGTCATTGGTACTTGGAACGCTAAATAGCTTTTGGGTGGTACTTGGTGTAAAAGGTTTGAGAACCACTGAAGTAGAGTATAGGCTAATAATAATTGTGCCACCCCCATGAATAAGAAGTGGGACCAAGTCATTGCTTTGCAAGTCACAAGTACAGAGGGTACGGAAAGTAAATTAAGTTCACTTTTTTGCCACATTAATGTACACACAGCACCCCATATTAACAGAAAAAAAACGGAATTGTTGACATTTTTGCAGATTTATTAAAAAGGAAAAACGGAAATATCACACAGCCATAAGTATTTAGACCCTTTGCTTAGTATTTCGTAGAAGCACCCTTTTGAGCTAATACAGCCATAAGTCTTTTTGGGAATGATGCAACAGGTTTTCCACACCTGGATTTGGGGATCATCTGCCATTCCTCCTCGCAGATCCTCTCCAGTTCTGTCAGGTTGGATGGTAAACTTTGGTGGGCAGCCATTTTCAAGTCTTTCCAGAGATGCTCAATTGGGTTTAAGTCAGGGCTCTGGCTGGGCCATTCAAAAACAGTCATGGAGTTGTTCTGAAGCCACTCCTTCGGTATTTTAGTTGTGTGCTTAGGGTCATTGTCTTTTTTGAAGGTGAACCTTCGGCCAAGTTTGAGGTTCTGAGCACTCTGCACAAGGTTTTTGTCCAGGATATCCCTGAACTTGGCCACATTCGTCTTTTCTTGGATTGCAACCAGTCGTCCTGTCCCTGCAGCTGAAAAACACACCCACAGCATGATGCTGCCACCACCATGCTTCACTGTTGGGAGTGTATTGGGCAGGTGATGAGCAGTACCTGGTTTTCTCCACACATGCCACTTAGAATTAAGGCCAACAATTTTTATCTTGGTCTCATCAGACCAGAGAATATTATTTCTCACTATCTTTGAGTCCTTCAGGTGTTTTTCTTAGCAAGCTCCATGTGGGCTTTCATACGTCTTGCACTGAGGAGAGGCTTCCGTCGCGCCACTCTGCCATCAAGCCCCAACTGGTGGAGGGCTGCAGTGATGGTTGACTTTCTAGAACTTTCTCCCATCACCCGACTACATCTCTGGAGCTCAGCCCCAGTGATCTTTGCGTTCTTCTTTGCCTCTCTCACCAAGGCTCTTCTCCCCCGATTGCTCACTTAGGCCGGACGGCCAGCTCTAGGAAGGGTTCTAGTCGTCCCAAACGTGCTCTTAGGAACCTTAAGTGCAGCAGAATTTTTTTTGTAACCTTGGCCAGATCTGTGCCTTGCCACAATTCTGTCTCTGAGCTCTTCAGGCAGTTCCTTTGACCTCATGATTCTCATTTGCTCTAACATGCACTGTGAGCTGTAAGGTCTTATACAGACAGGTGTGTGGCTTTCCTAATCAAGTTCAATCAGTATAATCAAACACAGCTGGACTCCAATGAAGGTGTAGAACCATTTTAAGGATGATCAGAAGAAATGGACAGCACCAGACCCCCTTAAATGTTTCACTCTGTTATATTGCAGCCATCTGCTAAAATCATTTAAGTTCATTTTTCCCACATTAATGTATACACATCACCCCATATTAACAGAGAAAAATGTAATTGTTGAAATTTTTGCAGATTTATTAAAAAAGAAAAACGGAAATAACACACAGCCATAAGTATTCAGACCATTTTCTCAGTATTTCGTAGAAGCACCCTTTTGAGCTAATACAGCCATGAGTCTTTGTGGGAATGATGCAACATGTTTTTCAGTTCAGTTTTTATCGTATTAAAAGTATGTGAACGTACCTCAAGCAAGCCTTAAACGAACGTCCTCTCCTGTCCTGAGCACTGGTGACCACCAACACACGTTTTCCCACATTTTGTCCTTATAATTATGTCGGCTCGCTCCACTCTTGTTGTCGTCGCCACGGTAACGAGTGTATCCGGTGGCATTTGCGTTGACAAGATAAAGCCCAATGATCGTAAAAAACGGGATGCGGTGGTATCGGAATACAAGATTTTATTGTAGTAGTCTGACAGTGCAATTGTGAAAGAGCAAATTTGTCTCGTCTGATCCGGTCATTACGTGTTGTCTGTCTCAGACGTGTTGTCTGTTCCACACCGCCAACATGTTTTTTTTTTTTTTGGCCGTCAGATATTTCCAACACTACGTCAAAAGACACGCTACAAGGCTAAAAATAAACTAGCTTTTGGATTCAAATATACTGTGCACGCGGCGATGCGAAGTAAATGACTTTTGCGGAGCCGATCAATGATGTAATTGATTGGATCGGCAAATTATGACATTAAAGGCGATCAGCATAAAATGCTAAATATCAGCCGATACCGATCAGCCCGATCAAATCGGTGAAAAGTCTATTCTTGACAACACTACCCTGACTACACCAGAATGTAATTTACAGGAAGCCCAGAAAGTGCACAGCCGGCCCACCATGTAACTATTTGCGTCATTGCTCACAAAGCTAGCTGCTAATGCTAACGTAAACAAGCATACGTGACGTCAAGCCACGCGATTCCCACAATGCAATGTGGATTTTTGTTGTTGTTGCAATAATTAACATCCTTATTGTTACATTAATTGTCGTTGTTGTTTCTGTGTATGTTACCAGTAATTCATGGACTATGTACCTTATGTAACTGCCACATGTATTGTTGATTTATGTTGAACTGTTTTTTTTTTCTTTTTCATAAAACCATCACTTTAGGTAGAGTCTTAGGCTAGTGTCCTCTACTTGAACGTGCCCAACAGGGCATTAATTGTGAAAAGAAATAAGATCGAATTAAGCTTTGGTATGGTGGGACACTTCCGCCTGAGTGAAAACTGTTGAAAACATCAACTTTATGGTTACATCATTCTGAAATTCATGTAATAACCTGAACACTGGTATGTTAACCAATTGAGAGTGAACTGCAGTGTTTGTTTCTCAATTCTTTGGTATAAGTGGCAAATATTTTCAAGTCAATGGGCTTGAGTCTGAGTGAAGTAATGAATCATTGCCATTCGAGTCCATGTCAAGTTGCGAGTCCATGTCAAGTTGCGAGTCTTGTAAAATTTTGTCTAGTCTAGTCTTTGTCGAGCCCAAGTCATGTGACTCGAGTCCACACCTCTGCCAGGAATTTTATGAGCCCCCTTGAGATTGTGGTCTGGCGACAGGTCTGCAAAGATCCCCTGTACTAAATTGTAGCATACCCTCAAATCTTTGGATATTCCAGTTATCTGTAGAACATTTTGAGACAAGAAATAGCAGTTCCCACAGAAATTGCTCATGAAAACTCATAGATAACCTGCAGCTGAACATGCTCAAAACTGTGGAAATAATCATGGACTTCAGGAAGCCTCCTTCCCCAGAGCTACCCCTCACGCTGTCCAACTGCCCTGTGTCAACTATCAAGACCTTCAAGTTCCTGGGAATTACAGTCACTCAGGACCTGAAGTGGGAGACCAATATCAACTCCATCCTCAAAAAGATCCAGCAGAGGATGTACTCTAAGCACGGCCTGCCACAGGAGCTGTTGAGGCAATTCTACATAGCAGTCATCGAATCGGTTTCCTGTTCATCCATCACAGTCTGGTTTGGTGCTGCTACAAAGATGGAGAAAATCCGACTGCAATGGACCGTCAAGGACTACCAAAACAATCAATTGGACGCTGCCAGAACTAAGACAAGAGCATGCAAAATCCTCCTGGACCATCCACATCCTAGTCACCACCTCTTCCAGCTCCTTTCCTCAGGTAGGCGCTATTGAACATCCATCCATCAATCCATTTTCTGAGCCGCTTATCCTCGCGAGGGTCGCGGGAGTGCTGGAGCCTATCCCAGCTATCTTCGGGTAGGAGGCGGGGTACACCCTGAACTGATTGCCAGCCAATCGCAGGGCACACATAAACAAACAACCATTCGCACTCACATTCACACCTACGGGCAATTTAGAGTCTTCAATCAACCTATCACGCATGTTTTTGGGATGTGGGAAAAAACGGAATGCCCGGAGAAAACCCACGCAGGCACGGGGAGAACATGCAAACTCCACACAGGCGGGGCCAGGGATTGAACTCCGGTCCTCAGAACTGTGAGGCAGACGCTCTAATCAGGCGTCCACCGTGCGTTATTGAACAATGCAAACCAAAATCATCCAACAGCTTCTTCCCTCTTGCCATCAACCTCTTAAACAGTTAACTTGGGACTCTACTGTATTATTCGTGCACTCACTTTGCATATCTGGTGTTGACCAATATTGGCCACCCATGTGCTTGAAAACTAGCTGCACCATTTGCACAATTGTCACTATACCACTTATCACACTATTATTCATTTCAAACTGCTCTAAACTGCTTGAGGATTCTGCATCATTTGTACAATTGTCATTGCATTACCACATTACCGGTAACCTTTCATTGCTAAGTGACTCTCCGTTGTGTGTTCTTATGTCCTAAAAGTATGTTTTGTCACAATGGCTGTCTGTTGTCGTTCTAGACCGGCTCAAACTACTGGAGATAAATATGATTCTGATTCTGTCACCGAGCCAAAATAATTTGTTAAAATCTCAAAATTACGAAATGACATCCCATGATGTCATGCATGATCATAGTTCCACCTTTTATGTCAGCAGCGCAGTTGCCGCTGTACTTTATTTCATTCATTTGATTGGGTTAAATTTGTGGCCTAGAGGTGTTTTTCTGGTACAGTGAACCCACTGTACCAGGCAAATATGACCTCCACAGGCTGCAAGCAGGATAAAGTTGAAATCACAGCAATCTGAATGGATGCCTGACAAGCACTTTTAGTCCACCAAATAATTGCTTAATAAAAGCCTGCCCAGGTCCCACCTTGGGCCACTGTACGGCTGTTAAGCCCAATCAAAGTAAACCATTAACAAACTTAAAAGAAACATTTCGGATGGAGAAGTGGCAGCCAAACTGCGCCAGCGTGCGCTCCTACCAGTTCTGTGCAATCCTTCTTGTTCAGGTGTCAGCCGGTCATCCATCCCAAGAACACTCAAAACATATCAGGCCAATCACATGAAAAACGGAACTGCACTTCTAGATGATGAAGACAAAAGAAAAAATATCTTTATCATGAATTTCTTTGGTCAAACATGTTATTTCTAAAGTGAGTGATGTATTATGCTCCTGCTGGTGATGAAGATGATGTACAGTAGTGGCAGTTGCCAAGCAAGCGTGCTGCTTTAGTTGAATCAAATGAGTTTCACGGCTGTCTTTCACCACTGTGGTGCAGTCTCAGCATCATTAAAAGACACAGTGTGTACTCTCCTCATCTGCTGTTCGTATCGGGCTTAGTTAGCAATACCTTCTTTGATCGTTTATGGTGATGTTATTCCACAACACTCATCCAATCAGTGCTCCATCTGCTTTGTAAAGTTATTTCAACCTGCTGACAGAAGTGTGATTTTCTGACCTTGAAAAATCCTTAATAGAATATAGTAGAAAGTATCTTTTAAAAGGATTCATTTCATTTATAATGAAAATGATAGGCATTTCACATTTCAGTCATCATGTCAACGTGCATACTGATTGATGACAGTGAAAAGAAAATTAAATTATTGTTGGTATGTCTGCTTTACTTCAACTGTGATTGCATTTGTTGGATTGACTGTCACAAGACTTCTTGTTGACATGGTAACATACAGTATTTCTCTACAAGAACCAGTAAGCTGTTGGCAATTTTATTTTAAGTTAATGTTAAGAGGGTTAGTTTTGCCTCAGGTTTGTGCTGTTCCTTTACATTTAACATTTAAGGGTTAAATAAATTCTTGTAAAAAATAACATTGTTGTTATAAGGATATCTGGGGTAATTGTTTTTTTTTAACACTGACATAAATAATATAAATTCACCACTGAGTGCATTTTGTACAGTACTGGGTGTTTTTAGACAGCGTTAAAAAAGACAAAACAATATTTATTTTTACTGTATTGGTGTTTTTACGAAACAAAAAAAGGTGTTTCAATTTAACTGACAACGGCGACCCCACCCCTCCACCCCATATTAATCTGTTAAATCGAGGTTCCACTGTAGTTCCAAATACTGTGTATTCTGCCCCAACTTATTTTCCATTACCCTTGATGTAGCCTTTTTTGTGCATCTTGAGTCTATTTTAACGAGATCACTGACAATGTGATGTAACCACTTCCTATGACCTTATGCAGGTCTTGTGATGTTAAACAGCAACACAAACACCTTTTCTGCATCACACAACATCTGGAGGAGAGTATGCAGTATGCACTGCATACTGCATGCATAATCCATTGTCTCCATCCTCCATTAAACAGCTAAACACCTGCACACTTCTGCATGTGGGGCGACATAGTGTGAATTCCCTGCAGTCCCACACTACATGGCATGCATCGCATGACACTAAAGGGACTCCATATCGTGTGCTCGTGCACACGCGGGTAAGTCTTTGAACAAGGCTAGCGCATCGCAGTGCTTCTCACATGAGACTGCAGGAATATAATTAACCTTCGCAAACACATTAATGAGGAAATATACAACCTCAAGACAGCCCCCACAGATAAGAAGGAAAACAAAGTGTGGCTAATTAGGATCACAAAATCAGTTTATCCAAGAAAGCTCCGATCTGTATAATTGTAACTGAGCCTTGCATGATGTAATTAATCTCCAAGTGATGAGAATCGTTTTTATCTGATTACCTCTCTGTTTCTTTTTGTCTCACTCTCAGTCCTTTTTTTTTTTAGTTCGCACAGACACAGATCCCTGGAATATTAACTTTGCGTAGCAGCTAAGCGTTTTCTGTATAAGGGCCTTAACGTGTGTGCGGGTGGGATAAACGAATAAAAAATTTTGGGAGACAAATATAATGTGATTAAAATTGAGTCAGTCAATGCATTGATGATGAAGATTTTTTTTTCAGCGCAGTACAGAGGTCACCAACATTGTTTTGCGGCATGGACCGGTTTCATGTAGACATATTTTGACAGACCGCCATGCAAACAAATAAAAGCACATGTTTAAAAATACAATTTACCATTACGCTGAATGTTGGTTTTGGAATTAGTGGGAGCCCTGTGCTTGACCGACCCGCTCGTTGGAGCGTGCCTAGCATGCCTAGCCTAGCATGTCAAGACGTGACATTGTAGCCAGGCTTAAAAAAAAAAAGACCATTTCCCATGTGTGCTTTTATTGTACTTCATTGACTGGAATATTTTGAACGTGCAAGTGGTCTCATGTTTGGCCAAATATTTTCACACGCTTGTAGCACACAGCCATATGCCATACTGTACATGTTACAACAAGCGACTCAAGTTTTATGATGTTGATGTTGTATGATGATGATGTCTCATTAGCACACAGTTGTTTTCCGTGCATTATTCGACATAACATTATGGCAATGAAAAATAAGCTTCTCTTCACGTCGCTGCCCTCATTCCTCACAGCCAATCCCTTGGTCCCATTAGTGTGAATATTTTAATATTAGCAGCAATCAGAATAGCCAAAGCTAGCGAGGCTAACCGCTATGGACGTATGAAGATTAGACTGTATCATCTTGTTGGCCAAAAATTCCGCTGCGTTGGTCCGGCGACGGCAGTGGATGAGCGTGTCGAAAGTTCTCTGTGAATTGGTCGATTGGAAGACGAGATTCCAAAAATGCGATGGGCTATTAGTCAACTTCAAACTTTAAATGTTGATGTGCAGGGGTAAGGTCAACCCGTCGACTGGTTAATACTCGGTTCAACCCCTAGTGTCATCAAGTCATGATACATTGTCTTCAAGTCATTATGTCTGCGAAACAGTATAAAAGCAGACACCCCCCCCAAAAAAATCCTGAATGTATCAGACGTGCCAATGTGACTTCATCATAAACACACAGATTGAATATACCCCATCAATTTGAGATTAACACTATAAATATATAATGATTATTATTACAAACCCCAATTCCAATGAAGTTGGGACGTTTGTGTGAAACAAATACAGAATACATTTTTGAACCACGTTGCAGGCATCAATTCAAAATGAGAGCATATTTGCAAACATTCATCAGTTTGAACATTAAATGTCGTTCTGAGTAGTGTATTCAATTGAATACAGGTTGAAAAGGATTTGCAAATAATTGTATTCTGTTTTTATATACGTTTTACATAACATCCCAACTTAATTAGAATTGGGGTCTGTAAATCAAACGCAGAGAGCATTAACTATTCTCTAAACATGGTACATTTAGAGGTGTGTTGATCATTAAATAAGTAGAATAATTGTAGATGGTGGTGAAGTATTTTGGTCATTTACTGTAAATAAACGGGTTCAACAGTCAATCGAGCCCAACTACAATTTTTATTTTTATTTTTTTTGCCTCTGTGTTGTAACTGCTTGGTCTTGACACAGAGTTATTCACGTGTGTTCAAGTGAATGTAAACCTAGCCATATTGGATGTGTGTCACTTGTTAATTACATGTAAAATAGTTGGATATAATTAAATTGGTCATTTGGAACCGCAATGCAAATCCTGCCTAAGAGGTATTTTGATCCGTGTGGTCCGCAAAATGACAGCTTGACTGGAGAGTGTTATCATCAGCCTCCTTGTACATCAACCTCAAGCTGCTTCCATGTTTCTGCCTAGCAACAGAGGGAAAAATAACAACGCTGGCCGTTGATCATTTTATCTTGATAGAAGGCATAAACAAGAGTGAAAGTATTTCACTACCAGCACATTTTCCCTAATCAATGAGATTGGTGGTGGACGTAAAAACTAACCTCATTCTTTTTGGCAGAACCTGTCTTTGTCAATGGAGGTAGTTATTTATTCATATCTCAAGGTTACAATATTTTGTAGATTTTTTTAAAGTTGGTCTTTTATATAATCGGCCCGCATTGACTGGGTTTCTTCCCCCCCTCCCCCCTCTCTCATCTCAAGAGTGCGACGAACCCCAGCAGTGCCTAATCACGGCAGCAGGAAGCAGAACAAACTGCAGCTGTACAGAGAGATGTGAAATGAGTAACGGCTGCTGTAATGCGGGGAGCATGTGCAGGGTGCTGATGCAGTGCTTCGGCCACCTCCCTGGTACGACATGAATTTGGACTGATTCCATCCAGCGAGCCTTTTAAATGTAAGAGCACGCCTCTGATTGGCTCAAATATTCACGTACAGTATAAGAATCCAAAAAGGAAATATTGGAGTTTCGTTATCTTAATGGTTAGCATTATCAAATCTACTCCCCATTTACTTTGCTGCCAGCAAATAATCGGCAAATAATGGAATCGTGCTATTGTTCACCCATTTCTGCTGGTTTAAGCAAACACCAAAAAGAGTACAGGATGTCGATTCTCCATTATTCTGACAATGTTAAAGCTATGTTCACAAAATTTAACTATTCGTTCATTTATTGATGTGCTGATCTGTTGAAGCGTTCTCAGTTTAATTGTGAACACACAAAAACAAACATATTACTGTAAAGTAATAATCACAAATAAAAAATATTGAATCACTCGTGTATTTTTATAATGAGTTGAAACAATTAATGGAGACATCATGCTCATACAAAAATACTTGTTTTGGCTGAATCAAACAACCAAATAAATCTTCAATTTTGCTTCACTGTGGCTTTACAAAGATGGAATTTGTTTTTGGCAATGTGTCTGCTGCATGTGCCAAATGCATGGATCCACACACTAACTGACAAGTGTAATGTGGTGGCTTGGTGATAAGTTCTTGCTTCCACCAATGAAAATACAGCTCCTGTCTTTGAGACCTTGTGTTTTTTTTTTTTTTTTTTTTTTAGACTTGAGTCGCAACAATTAACTATTTCTGTCCTTTGAAACAAAGGCAATGAAAGCCGTACTCGGCAATGGCCCAGCAGTACAGGGTTCGGGGTGAGCAGTAGACAGGGCGGACCCTTAAAAAAACGTTAATCTCGATAGGGTCAAAAGAGATATAAAATGCTGCAATTGTTGATCAGGGTATTTTGACACACACGTCAAAAACATGTCATTAAGACACCTGGGAAAGGTATTAAATGCATTACAAGTGGAATGCAAACAAATAATAAAAATGTTCCTTTAAGAATGGAAATAAGTGTTTATGTTTTGTTCAAAATATGGCTCACATGTCAAAGAAAGTAAACATTTTATCCCAAAGTGGTCTCCAAAAATGAACAACTGTCTTTCATTCCTAATGCAACTTTGAGAATCACATGGTTTGCTTGTATTTTGCTGCAGTCTACTGTACATACATTGTCAAGAAATTATTTGATTTGTCAATTATGGCTCCATGGCGGCGGCACGGTGGACGACTGGTTAGAACATCTGCCTCACAGTTCTGAGGACCAGGGTTCGAATTCCGTCCCCGCCAGTGTGGAGTTTGCATGTTCTCCCCGTGCCTACGTGGGTTTTCTCCGGGCAATCCGGTTTCCTCCCACATTCCAAAAACATGCGTGGTAGGTTGATTGAAGACTCTAAATTGCCCGTAGGTGTGAATGTGTGCACGAATGGTTGTTTGTTTATATGTGGCCTGTGATTGGCTGGCGACCAGTTCAGGGTGTACCCTGCCTCTCGCCCGACGATAGCTGGGATAGGCTCCAGCACGCCCGCGACGGTACAGGAAATGGATGGATGGATGGGCTCCATGGGATAATACATGAATAGATGACATTAACATGTCATCTATTAATATATGAGAGTACACGTGACAAACCGACCGTGAGGCCAGATCCGCCCGGCATTATTTTATATGGCTCACTAAATCAAATAAAGTGTGTCTCCCTCATTCTGGCGGAAAATCTGTACCCAGAATTGCAATTAAACTTTTGTAATAGATTTAAATTTTTGTATTTTTTTTTTTAAGCAAATACCTTCATAACATTGACTGGACAATAGTTGTATACAGTACCTGTACTTAAATACTTGCTTCTCACAATTTCCCATGAGTTCTGATTTCAAATTCAGTTTGTCCTCAACAATATATGTAGGTTGGGGGAGAGGAAAAAAAAAATCGAATAACTCTGTGAAGTCGACTTCAAAAATAGGTCAACAGGAAAATTTCTGCCCCGAAGCTCTGCCAGGACAAAAAAAAAATTTCAGGAACCATGTTTGCGGTGCTGGAACCAATGTTTCACACGAACATTTATTGCAGATGTACGCAGTGCTGGGCCACTGATAAACTTTGCCAAAAAAAATGATTTTTGATTTTATGATTTTTAAGACACTGTTTGAGGTGTAATGTACATAGAACATGATTTATGAGTGAGCTGAATGATAGTTAGTGTTTTTTTCGCCTTAAAATGGTCATTGCTAGTGCGCTAATGCTAATCACGACTTGCTAACCATTCAGTATTTTCCTGTCTCAAATTCTGTACACCAATTTCATACCATACACTTACTACCAATATATTCAGTTTAAGGATCGAAGTCCATCCCTCGAAAATGAGATTAAAATGCATGTTAGTGGCAAATATATATGAATGAATTAATGAATAAATACATAAATGAATGAATACAAAACGACAAACAAATGTGGGGGAAATTGTGTATATGTAATAATGACGTGCATTTACAGGGTTTTCTCTGAGAGAAACCGTAACTACGATGTGGCCCATGACGACAATGTATTTGAAACCCTTGTAACTCGATGGCTGGGGTGTTTGCATTAGTTGCCATTTGAGCCCTGGACCAAATTTGCACTTGGTCTTGACTTTCCGCTATTCCCTTTCACACAGCCATCATTTCGCCTCTGAAGCCGGAAATCCCATCCCATTTCACATAGTCCAGTGAGACATGGGAAAAGACGGCTTTGACGGGCAGTGTGATGCAGCTGGTTGATTGGGCAGCATCCATAATTGACTTTTTGTTCTGTTTCTTCAGGTGATTGGTTCTGGTACAGTACATACATAATGGAAACAAATAACAGAATTTAATAGTAGACTTCATAGTAATAAAAATGTCTCGACACTGCGTCCTCAAACTGGGGCTGCTGCAAAGTCGTTTAGGGCCTACTTGCCAAGCTTTTGACGAATAGCCATCTTAATAAATCTGAGGCTTTAACATGTCTCTAGTGGCTTCCAATCAAACCTGTTCTTTAAATCCAGTAGACAGCACAGCAGATGCATGAACTAGTTTAGTGGCTCCTAACTTTTGAACTGAGTGTTCATGTTTGACTGAGGTTTGCAAAAAAATATATACATAATATTTACTCCAAGGTCAAAGATCTCAGTGCACACCAATTTTCATTGAAAAATAAAATAAAATAAACGTGTCCACATGAAAATGTAGAATGTCTATCGCTTTATCCCGAATTCTAGATAATTTTCCCACAAACCTAAGTACATTTCCATCCATCCATCCATCCATCCATCCATTTTCTGAGCCGCTTCTCCTCATTAGGGTCGCGGGCGTGCTGGAGCCCATCCCAGCTGTCATTGGGCAGGAGGCGGGGTACACCCTGAACTGGTTGCCAGCCAATCGCAGGGCACATACAAACAAACAACCGTTCGCACTCACAGTCACACCTACGGGCAATTTTTAGAGTCTCCAATTAATGCATGTTTTTGGGATGTGGGAGGAAACCGGAGTGCCCGGAGAAAACCCACGCAGGCACGGGGAGAACTATGCAAACTCCACACAGGCGGGGCCGGGGATTGAACCCAGGTCCTCAGAACTGTGAGGCTGACGCTCTAAACCAGTCGGTCACCGTGCCGCCAAGTACATTTCCTAAAATGGAAAAATCTGCTTAATTGAGGGAAAGGAAAATAATATGAGTAAAATGATAGTGGACTTACTCCTGAATACAGGGGCGGTTTCTGATATGGGCGATACGGGCATTTTCTCGGTGGTGGCATTGCTATTTTTTCAACACAATACAGTGGTCCCCAGTGTTTTTGTTTGTTTGTTTTGTTAGTTTTTTTTTATGGACAGGCATAGAAACTGATAAAAATGAATTATTAAAAATACAACTCACCATTATTCTAATTGTAGTCATTGTAATGAGTGGGAGTCCTGTGCATCTTTCTCTTCAACAAACCAGACGCTCTCATCTTGTGCTCCATAGAGAGGCTAACTGCTATGCTGTTCCAAAATGATCTTATTTTCGTACTCTTGGAACCCCACGTGGGTGTATGAAAACTGTATCGCCTTGTTGGGTGGACATTGTGTTATCGTCTGGCGACAGGAGCAGACGAAAAAGGTCGAAAGTCCTCTGTAAACTTGCCGTGTGGAAGAACAGATGACAAATCCACGATTAGCAAATAGTCTACTTCAAGTGTTAAATGTCAATGCGGAGTATTAAAGTCGACTCAACAACTCGACTAATCAGTTCAACCCCTAGTGTGGGTGATGCTCAGTCGCTGCTTTGAGCTCAAACTGCAGTCACCCTGCAATCAAGTCAATACAATCAACCTCAGTTGACATCTGAATATGCCTCAATCTAGAAAACTAACCTGTTGTATACCATCTAACGTGTCCATCCGTTTTATGTTGGATAATCTATGCTAAAACTTATCAAATACAGCGGAACCACTGAAGTTTAATTTCCTTGACACGATTAGGAGTTCAACCTACATTTTCAAGAAAAATATGCCCCTGAAATACAGGTGGAACGATTAATCAACAACTAATCGATTCTCAAATTAATCGACAACTATATTGACAATCGATTAATCATTTACAGACTTTATTTAACTTAAAATTGTCCAAATTCTCAGAATTTCAGCCTCTCAACAGTATAAACATTCTCAGATTTCTATGGTCCTCCATGAAAGCAGACTGATTATCTTTGCACTTAATCAAAATAAGATATTTGCAAGCATCTCATTTTACTTTGGAAAACAGTGACCAACATTTATGGTTATTTTCTGGTGGACCAAACCAGTAAGTGAATCAAAATCTATTTGTGCATTGGCTGCACTGTCAATTTGAAATAATATCTTGTTTTTAAATGAAGGAATGGAAATTGAATTAGTTTTTTTTTAAATCCGACTCATCGATTATTCGGGAAAAAAATTATCGACAGATTAATCAATTATTAAAATAATCGTTAGTTTACAGCCCTATAAAGTAACACAAACATTCAGAGCTCGAACCGCCATCATACATGACGTCACTTGAGACCGCCGCACATTTTGCTTTGAAATTTTTGTGTTTTTTTCTGATGCCACCACAGACGTTTAACAGTGATGGTTAAAGGGGAAAATGTGACGAGGACCGTAAGAGTGACAAATAGAACTCATAGCAACACAGCAGTAGCGTAGCACTGAAAGCAGGAAACGTCTCCATTCGAGCTGCTCGGTACAATGAGTTAATGAGTTAGCAGGTTAATTAACGGCCCTAATATTAAGCAATGAGTCAATTTACATACACACTTCACCGTTCCCCCTGCCCCTCTGAGCTCCCCACACACAGGCTTCCTCCAACCATACACAAGAAGAGTCTTGTAGTTGCGTGCCCCAGCCCCGGGAAGGTGATTCACACACACATCTGTCTCCCTGTGAGTTCCCTCCTCCATCGTTCCAACATTCTTACATATGGTATCATGCTGTTTACAAATTTTGCATTGTGTCACTTTTTTTAAATTATTTTCGCTTTTTATTATTTTATGTATCAACTGTTTACGACGCACCATGACACTTTATTTCCCTTTTTGCACTACCTTATTATCTATTGTCTGTTGTCTCACTGTCTGTCTATTTATTGTACTGTACTGTTTGTATATTTACTGATTTTAATGTAGTGTACGTTAATGTGCAGATTTATGTAGATTTTACGCAGATTCTGTGTTGATTTTCATAGACTTATGTTTTAGATTACTGTCAAGAGAGTGCAGAAACGGCATTTCGATCATTGTAAGTCCTGTACGTATAGGCAAATTGACAATAAAGAAAATGTTGACTTCGACCTTGACCTTATATTATCAGTTGTTTCGCACGTGCATTTCTGTACTGGCTGCTCAGCACAATATGGAGACATCATATATTTAGCAGTGTGTAATAGTAAATAACATTAAAAATGTAAAAACATTGCCTGAAAAGTTAATTGTGAATAAACGGTTTTATGATTGTGCAAGAATGTATTATGTATTTCCAATAGAAATGGGCCTAATGCATTGAGAAAAATATGAACAACTCCATGGTCACCCAGCATTTTTGAAACAATTGGGGTATTCCACTAATTTTACAAATACTGGCTAAAATGCTGGAATAGTATTCAGGAGTTGTTAAAAAAAAAAAAATCTAATCAAATTAAATGGTATTTTTAACATCTTCCATAGTTGGCGAGCAAGTTGCGTCCCAGTATCCAATTAGGTCTCACTTCTGTTTCTTTTAAGGGGCTGATATGGTAGAATTTTATGTACAGTATATTTTCTGTTCAGTACGTTAACTATGTACCCCACCTTAACCAGTTTTTCTGTTGCTTTGCTCTAATGCTGTGAACTGATTTTCAGCCAGATTTTGGCCTGCCCACATTCAGGTCCAAAGCTGCGCGACCCCGCTGACGTCAGCGATGGAGGACGAGGACGTGGACATTTCCTCAGTAAAGTTCTGCGGTGTAAGTGTCGCCTATATTGAAACTCTGGATGGTTTTTTTGGGGGGGGGTTTTTTAGACAATGACGAGTGAAAATAGTAGGTTAGATACATTTGAGTATCAATTACTGTAATGCATCATTGCAGAAGGAAGGCAGTATGAGGTAAGTATGTGCAGATTAATTTCCGCCTATAAACACGGGTTTTGTCAGCTCATTGTTGTATTGATTGCATGATTCAAAATGGGTACATAAATAGGTGTTTATCAGGGGGAAACCAAAAGTTCGATTAAAACCCAACACATTTTCTGTGCTTCAAAAGTGTCTTGACAAATAGCCAGTGCTGACTCTCACCTACTGTGGAATGTACTCTGGTGTTATTACAACCACTGACTGACAAATACAAACACGCAGTGAGACCACTACAGACTGCAGATCTGTTCCCATGGTAACTCAGATCAAAAGCTCTTAAACCCATACGTATACCAGCAAAGCATTACCATCCAAAGCTTGTTTTCGTTATGAAGAGAGATGGAGAGGACAAGACCACAATGGCACTTGTACCTCCAAAAAAGACCTGTAAGTGTTGACTGTTATGTAAGCTAAGAAAGTCACATTTTTAGCCACAGCATCCTGCTTTCATATGTTAAGAGCAGCTGGAAGAGTGGCCGACTGGTTAGCACTTCTGCCTCACAGTTCTGAGGACCGGGGTTCAAACCCCGGCCCCAGTTGGCATGTTCTCTCCCGTGCCTGCGTAGGTTTTCTCCGGGTACTCCGGTTTCCTCCCACATCCCAAAAACATGCGTGGTAGGTTGGTTGAAGACTCTAAATTGCCCATAGGTGTGAATGTCATTGCGACTGGTTGTTTGTTTCTATGTGCCCTGTGATTGGCTGGCGACCGGTTCAGGGTGGACCCCGCCTCCGAGCCCGAAGGTAGCTGGGATAGGCTCCAGCAGCCCACGACCCTAGTGAGGAGAAGCGGTAAAGAAAATGGATGGATGTTAAGAGCAAGTGGGCGGCTTTCTCAAATTGAATGTCATGGGTGTGTGTTCCGGGTTTTGTCTTCCCCCTGTTTCACACACACCTGCTCCTGTGAGCATCTTCACCACCTGTGCCTCGTTCACCCTAATTACCCCTTGTATTTAACCGCGTGTCTCAAGAACCTTGAGTATACTAAAACTGCTAAAAGATTAAATGCTAGGCAGGCTAGATGGGCTCTGTTCTTCACTAGATTTAATTTCATGTTATCCTACCGACCTGGTTCTAAAAACGGTAAGCCAGATGCTTTGTCACGTATTTTCTGCAAAGAGAATTCTTTGTCCGACCCTAAGACTATTTTGCCCAAGTCATGTTTCATTTCCGCTTTTGTTTGGGACATTGAAACTGCGGTTAAAGGGGCTCTGAAAAACACTCTTAGCCCTGAAGATTGCCCTGAAAACAGGCTTTATGTGGTTCCGACCTTAAGGGAAAGAGTCATCCACTGGGCTCACACGAACTGAACTGTATGTCACCCAGGCATTGCCAAGACTCAATCAGTGGTCGAACCGCGCTTTTGGTGGCCTAATGTTAGGAGGGATGTTATCGATTACGTCAATGCTTGCCAGGTATGTGCTGCTAACAAATCCTCTCGTCAACGTCCTTCTGGGGAGTTGCGACCCCTGCCAATACCACAACGTCCTTGGTCAGACATTTCCGTAGACTTTGTGACAGGATTACCGGCCTCGAAAGGTAATACCACAATTCTCACCGTAGTTGACAGGTTCTCTAAAATGGCTCACTTCATTGCACTCCCGAAACTCCCCTCAGCTAAAGATACTGCAGAGTTAATGATCAGTCAGGTATTCAAATTCCATGGTTTCCCCAAGAATGTGGTGTCTGATAGGGGTCCCCAATTCATTTCGCAATTTTGGAAGGAGTTTTGCAACCTCATAGGAGCTACCGTCAGTCTGTCATCTGGGTTTCACCCTGAAACCAACGGCCAAACCGAGAGGCTGAACCAGGACCTGGAGACTGGGCTCCGATGTCTCGCTTCACAGGAGCCTCGATCCTGGTCTCAGAAACTGGTTTGGGTCGAATTCTCCCACAATTCCCTCCCCTCTGCATCCACTGGTCTATCACCTTTTCTCATTGTGCATGGTTACCAACCATCTCTGTTTCCTGCCATAGCCCCAGAGTCCACAGTTCCAGCAGCATTGACCTTGGTGAGACGCTGCAGGAGGACCTGGGAGCGAGCCCGCCAGATGCTGCTGCACCAGGGACGGTCCTACAAAGCCGCTGCTGACCGTCGGAGGACACCGGCCCCGAACTAAAAAGTGGGTCAGCGAGTTTGGCTCTCGACCAAACATATTCCACTCCGGGTGAAGTCCAAGAAGCTCGCTCCCAGGTTCGTTGGGCCCTTCCCCATCACAAAGATCATCAACCCTGTCACCGTGAAGCTGAGGATCCCAAGGTCGATGTGGGTCCACCCTGCTTTTCACGACAGCCTACTCAAGCCAGCCCGGGAGTCCCCTCTGGTCCCGCCTTCCAGGCCCCCTCCCCCCCCCCCGGTTTGTGGATGGGGGCCCTGTCTTCTCTGTGAAGCGGCTGTTGTCGTCTCGTCGGAGGGGGAGGGGGTTTCAATATCTGGTGGACTGGGAGGGCTATGGGCCTGAGGAACGTTCATGGGTGGCGTCTACATTTATCATGGATGATTCGCTCATTCGGGACTTCTACGTTGCGCATCCAGGTGCCGTCTGGGGCCGGCTGTTAAGTGGGGGTACTGTCATGGGTGTGTGTTCCGGGTTTTGTCTTCCCCCTGTTTCACACACACCTGTTCCTGTGAGCATCTTCACCACCTGTGCCTTATTCACCCTAATTACCCCTTGTATTTCACCTTGTGTCTCATTCCCTCTCGTCGCCAGTTTGTTGTACCTTGTCGTCGCGTTCCAGCATTCCTTGTTTCCACGTCACACCTCGCCTCTTTGCCTCATGTTTTTGGATACTGTTGCCTTTCATGGATTGCCTGCCTGTGTACCGACCTATGCCTGTATATTAAACCTCTCTTTTTGGAAACTGTCCATTTGTTTTGGAGTCGTGCATTTTTGGGTCCTATCCTCTGTTCCGCTCATGACATTTAACCGGGGTGACTTGGCAAGTGTCTTTATTCCAAATGTTTGCCAAGCTTCTGAGTTTTCTGTATTCACTTTGAAATCTATTCTTAACGTAATTTTCTTTGTTTATGCTTCTCAAATGTAGTGTAGTGATACAATACAATATGTTACAGAAGAGAAATTGAGGTAGAGCTGAGTGAGTATTACCTTGTATTGAAAAGCAATTTTTTGGACACTAATTAGACTAGAGTAGAACCTCTATTTTGTCCTTAGAAAGTAAAAACAATAAAAAATAACCTATTCCACAATCAAACAGGATCCAACATAAATCCTTTATTATACTGTTGTATTTGTTTCTTACCAGCAATTCATTTCATTGTAACCGAATCTACCTTTAATCAAATGCATATTCCATTTTCTTTTTCAAGAAAATTAAAAATAAGGCCAGATTTTGAACAGTGTCAAGTTAACCTTAATTGTGAGAAGTAAAACACTTTTTCTTAGTTTTAGTGTTGAAGGTGAGGCGTGTCTCACATTTCGACTTTTTCGTTGTGTAGTGGAAAGAGAAGTTATTTCACTCCATATTTAAGTCGGGTAAAAGTATGCCAAAGTCTCGCGCAAAATGCTGATGTTTGAATTGCAAGTTTTGTCTGACTTGAGATGTGTATTTTTTTTTTTATAAATACTGTAAACAAATAAATAAATAAAATCGATCAAATTCCAAATCCGACCCAATTTCATTTGTGTGTGAAACACAAATGAAATTGATCGTTGAAAGGGTCACCTTAAAATGACATTTTAATGTAGAAGTGGCTTGTAGTAAGGAGACTAGTATCTCATGTCATCACCATGGCGACGCTAGACAAGTACCCACTGAAGGGGTCTTGAATAGTGGTCAACCGGCACGTTTCTCCTGTCGTATCATTGCTCATGTCCAGCGCTTGCACAAAGTGCCGCACACTAGAATAATAAAATGATGTTATGTCAAGTCATGATGTGTCAAGGACTGTGTTTTGCACATACATTCATAGTGTCTGCATATGTCATATGAAGTTATTGTCTTATTATTATGCACAACCGATGATCAACTTGAACTTGCAAGAAGACAACTGTATGGTGCGCTATGAGACAATGTTACACCACTTCACATTATATCACAGACAAATTAGATTTGATTAATTGGTTATGAGGCAGGATGGTTTCCTATTGGTTAGCATGTCTGCCTCACATTTCTGAGGTCTGAAGTTCGTGTGGAGTTATGTTCTCCCTGTGCTTGCATGTGATTCTCCAGGTACTACAGCTTTCTCCCATTTTCCAAAAACATGCATGTTAGGTGATTTGAAAACACTAAATTGTCAATATAGGTGGGAATTTGAGCAGTGGATATGCAAAGTGTCCTGCAATTGGCTTGTGACCATTCCGTATAGTGTAACCCACCTTTTTTGCCAAAAGTCAGCTGCGACTCATCTGTGAGCCTAATAAGGACAAGCGACATAGACCAATGGATGGATGGATAATTGGTTATGAACTTTTGAACTTACTTTGACGATATTTATTGATGTAACAGTTAGACTGTGGTACTTTGCAGATACTTCTTTCTCTCT
>NC_084529.1:7598020-7630520 GCF_024500275.1 Phycodurus eques | reverse complement strand
AGCGCATTGCAGTTTTTGTAGTAGTACCACAACATTGATGAAACTACTTGGTACATGTGTAATTTAATGCCAACTTTATTATACACTCTATACTCATGTAATCCCACAGTAGTATAACAATTAGTAAGTAACACACGTTTTGCTTATGTAAGGGGCCTCCAGAGCTGCATGAGAATCAACAAAAATGAATAATAAGAAGTAATTTATTTACGTTAGTCTCTTAAAACATACTGGTAACTCCATATTTGAAGATTATGGTAATCTTGTCAAGTTAGGATAAAAGATGGTCATCGTTAAACTGCCCCATTAAAATGGGGCTGTGGAGACTTGATTATGTCAATGTTTCACCTTATTTCATTTGGGACACCGCAAACAGCGACGGAACACACTGACTATACATGCAAAACAACCCCATGTTTCCAAAAAGCCATCATATGTGTTTCTATGACAATCCTTGGACGAGCAACTACAAAGTAAAAGAGAACATTCTGCATTGCTATTTTTTTCAATGTATTTTTTTTGTATGTCCGCTTGTTTTAATCGGGCTACGCTATATATTTTAAACACAAGCACATTCAGGGTTTTCCTAATAGGTAAGGCAACTAACTTTATGACCACAATTATGTCACATTTCAAAGCTGTGAGAGCTTGTGTTGGGTTGTGTTTGGATGTCTTAACTCCCATACGGCCAAGCTTCATTTTTGTGTTTATTTTTTATGTTTGGGTTGTATATGTTTAACTATATGTATCAAGTCACCAACTTTTGCGGAGAAATAATTTTACCTAAGAAACAATTTCATACACAGGAGACCTCAAGGATGAGAAAAGACATTGTTAAAGAAGACATGAGGCAAATTGTTTTCTTCTTACTGGGGGGGTCCTAACAGAAAACAATTGAGAGGCACTGACTTAACCTAACATGCATGTTTCTGGAATGTAGGAGGAAAACCTGAGAACCTGGAGAAAAGACACGCATGCATGGGGAGAACATGCAAAATCTAAACAGAAAGTTCGCACGCAGATTCAAACACAGTACCTGTGAAGGTGAGGCATTTGTGCTACCCACATGCTGAGTGAGAACTTGGACTGTACTGAATAGTGATGGCGAGATAAAGCTCTATGAGGCATCGTAACATTTGAGTCAATTGGTTCGAGTAATGGTTAATTTCTTGATGCTTCATGTGCACACGAAACCACCTGCTGGTCATATGTGTAATCACAGGCCGCTGTATCTTAACCACATACTGGAATGTGTGATGCATTCCATTTTGGCATCTGTTTTGGCTCTCGTCAATGACAATGTATTACAAAATCTTTGACCCAAAAAAATTTACATACAGTGTATAATAAATTATTTTTGAATGTATTTCGTGTGCATAAAATGTTTCAAGTATGGAGTATCATATGATATGTCCGGTTGTGTATATATATAGTTTTTTTTTTCACTTTAAGCAGACAGAGGACTGTGAAAGTGCTTGTGGAACCAGGAAGAAGCCACTGCATTTGCTTGTGTAACTTGGGCAATGGTGTGTATACAACGGGTGAATGTGTTATTTTTTTATTCAGAAATAACTGTTTCTCACCAGTTTTGTTGTTTTAAGTGATTCATTAAAGAGCAGGATTATACAAATCCATTACCCAACACACGCTTCGAAGACTCTGCACATCTCGTAACATCACTAGTACTTACTGTCCAAGCAGATCTTTAAAGCGTGGATCAAGTTCGATGTGGTATTTACGCAGATAGCCGAATAGCTCATCTGTCCCCAGAACCTTGGCAATTCGCACCAGCTGCAAAACGCATCAGTGTTCAAAATTAAGCAAACAACTGATACAATCACTGAAACCCCACGGTGACAATGTTACCTGGTCGTAGTTGTCCTGCCCGTGGAAGAAGGGCTCTTTCTGGAAGATCATACTGGCAAGCATACAGCCCAAGCTCCACATATCTAGACTATAATCATACATCTGAAAGACAAAAATCACCAAACAACACTGTCAATGATGAGGACAGACAGGGAAATTATCCCCATCGTGGCCTCATTTAACAAATTTAGATTCCTGAAGCGCAACCTCCATAGTCAAAAACCCTGAAAATCATACAATTTGGGAATACAGTGGAAACTCAATCAAACGGACTAATAGGGGCGGGGGGTCGTCCGTTATAGCCGATTGTCCGGTACATTGTAGGATTTTTTTTTGTGTGGCCATATGAACCCATATTACTGTACAGTCCAAAATTAAGGGTTTGTACTTTTTTTGTGGCCGAAAACGCCCAGTACAGTACAAAATTATTGTGAATAAATATAGAAAATGTTTGAATAGTTTCAAAATGTATCCAAACTTACCGCTCGTGTGCTTTACGTAGACATTGTTGACATACTCGTCATAGGCGAGTCGCTTTCACGAGCTGTGAAGAATAAGTGCTTCCTATTTCCAACTCGGTTGCCATAGATGAATGGCTTAGCAAAATAAATAAAATTTTAAAAAGTTTATGATTCAAACTGTGACTGGATAGCAAAAATAGCATGTTCCAGACTCCAGACACTTGAGTATCGTATTCCTCTTTGAGCTAACATTGCAGGCAGCCATGTGAGATCTCTCTGTGGCGCAGAGCCCTATGCTAGATATGCTACTATAATATGAACTCCCGCCATCATGCAAGCCATGTGAAAATGTTGCCACATTCAACAAGGCCACCACATAGGCATGGCAGTTAGTTGTATGTAGTCATATTGGCTATCTATGACCCGGAAACGTGTCTCTCAGTCTCTGCCCATATTGAATGATAGCGCGAGTAAACAACAGCCGCCTATTCTGGAACTAACAGACTTTTGTCAATGGCAGTTGAAGTGACAAATGGAAGATATTTTTGGGCACATAATTTGATCTCGACAGTCCGTTTTATCCTAAATATATTACGCGATATATAGGGGTCTGTTTTATCGAGGTTCCACTGTATATATATTTTTTTTACCAACTCAAACGTTAAAAATATATATACAGTGTATATATATATATATATATATATATATATATATATATATATATATATATATATATATATATATATATATAAATAAAAGGAGTCCAACCTTGCCAGATGTCACGCGAGATGTGAGCAAATCATATCAGATTTCAGCTATGTGAACACAAAGGATTAACTCTTCCAGGTCTGTTATGCTTTATGTGATGCCACTATAGAACATACAATTGATGGCAAAGACGAAAAGTGCAATGATAACCACAAACCACAGATGGAACGTCAAAATTGTTAAGAATCTTGCTGCAGAGTGCAAAATGAGCAACATAATAAATTATATATCAATTATTCACACAAATTAATTTTTCAAAGCTAGTGCTAATGTAAATAAACTTACTAGACAACATTTACAATTCCCGCAATATCTATACACCTCTTTGTCTTTGTGTGATGTCATTTATTTTAACACCCCTTTATACTTGTATGGCAGGTAGGAACGTTTAAACATTATTTAAAACACCCCCCGTTAAAAATGTTGTTCCAGCAGTACAATGACCGAAAACATACTGCCAAGGCATCAAAGGAGTGGCTCACAAAGAAGAAGCATGTTAAGGTCACAAAATAGTATCCTGACCTGTGTCATAACCTGCTGCCCAACTACGAGAAACATCTCACCACTGTGCTTGCAAAGTTGCCAAGTACTAAAGTTTAGCACTTTATCAAGTACATTCACTCAAAAAAAAAGTCACTACGTCATTTTGCAACTTTATGTAATAAGAAATATAAAAAATAGATCATTCATTTCTTTTTAAGTGAGCGCAGTCACAAATTCAGCAGGGGCTCAAATAATTATTCCCCCCACTGTATCTCTGTCTGAAAGCATCTCTAAGGACGCCACTGCTGGGACGTGGATGTGTGATGCGTGCGTTACCTGGTAATCCACCAGGAGCTCGGGGCCTTTGAAGTATCGGGACGCCACTCTGACATTGTACTCCTGGGAAGGGTGGTAGAACTCTGCTAAACCCCAGTCTATAAGGCGTAGCTATGGAAACAAACCATTCGTTAAAAGCCTACATTCACACAAAACTGAAAAATACGGAAAGTATTCTACTGTGGTCAGTTAGCTTTCATATTAGGAATGTAACCAAGCCCCATGAGATGCAAGTCCTTACTTTACTTCATGGGATTTATTAACTATGTCACTTCGGGGATGCATTCATGTCTGTTTGTTGCCCCCTGCTGGAAAAGTTGCAAAGTGTACATTTGGGAGCCCAAAATGGTTATTCATCTCACGAGGAGCATTTTGACTAAACAATGAGAATATAATTTTTTTTTTTTTTTATAAACACTTGATAAACATGCTGGCTGTCTTGATGACACAACACCACTCCACATAATGATAATGGCTGATAGCCTTGAGTCATTGTATTGGCAGTGGGAATTTGATGAAGGGAATCAGTTAAAACAATATTAAAACAATCTTTAAATACCTCATATAACACAATGAGGGGTGTTTGGATAAAGCCTTTAGGAATAACCACGCATATAGCCAGTGTTTCTTTGCCCTCTTCTTCCCGTAAATCACTTGACTTGATTTGCCAGATTTCGTCAGCTTTGTCAGATCTTTTATTGTGATGACCTGCACCACGCACTTTAATGCTGGGTAAAAAGTGTAGTCGTGGTCACCAATAGAGAGTGGTGGAACCGAAATTACATCTGCTGTTATTTTAAGGCTCGCCCTCCTACACTATTCACAACATCACCAACAGCAGAGAGAATATTCTCCACAGTGAGTCAAAACGGATGAAGACTGACAAAAACTGCAATAGAACGAGGGGGTGAAACAAAAAAAGGGTTTTAGTCATGTTGGTGTAGCATTTTTTACATTGCTTTTGGCTTTTACTATGGCATGCACTTGATATACGAAAATAAAGTTTCATAATTTGCTCATTGCTTGACTGGCGACCAGCTTAGCGTGTACTCTACATCTCACCCAAAGTCAGCTGGGAAGGTCTCCAGATCATGCGCAACCCAAATAAGGATAAGCAGTAAAGGAAATGAAAATAAAGTCATGCTTGCACCATCAGAATCATTAAAGAATCCACTGGGGGAAAAACCTGCCCCTTCAGTATATCCAGTCAGTCAGCCAACCTCATTTTTGGGCACTCGATATTGTTGAACCTAGACCACACACAGGCCTATGTATGGCAAGCATAATGCATGACAGGCACATAACTTTATCCAGCTCTCGTCTTGTGCTGATATGACGATCAGCCTGAATTATGGTCGATTGGACTCATCAGACCATTGCCCATCAATGCTTCACTGAGGGATTTCCTTAAGGCAACAACTGCCTAATCTAGAGTTGTTTCGCATTGTGTGAAATGATATAAAGCAGTGAGTAGTAATGTGGATCATTTAAGCATTTATTCCCTTAATAACAATCATTCAAGATTTTTATTCCAACCATGTTCTTTTCCAGAATACGGTCCTAATTTCCCTTGCAGGATTTATTCAGTACAGTACTAATAAAGTATGTCTGTCTTTACCATTACTCAGTGGGGTTGGGCATCATTTGAATTTGAGCGATCCCATTCCCGATTCCGGGTCCTCATTTCGATTCCGGTTCCAAACGATCTTCAATTCCGATTCTTTTAGGGGGCTGGGTCAAAAAGGTTTGCATGGTTTAAATGAAGGGTGTCCAAATTATAAACATACATTTTCTTAGCAGTCCGCAGTATAGACTAAAATGAACATTTGACTCGGCGTTCTTTAGAACCAGTATCAATATCAAACATATGAACGAAAAGGCAATGTGTGTGGAACTTACCCAATGGACTTAATATTCATTAATTAATGTTTCAGCTAAAAGTTAAATACAGCATTGTTAGAATAGTTATTTGCAACTGTTTTATCACGTCAAATGGTTTATATGTGAACATTTTAACTTCTTCTTCCTGTTTTAAGTTCGAGGCTTTTATTTTGAAGGGTATGCACTGGAACTCAGTATTTTGGCACAAAAGGTAGCTTCACACGACACTGGTAAATTTTGAAAACGTAAGTAAAACTATACGGCAAGAAAAACAGTAATGAATGGAACCAAGTGCTATAAAACGTTGATTCCTTTACCTACCCACAGATCAGGCACAAGGTTAGTGTTTGTGATACTGTGAGACTACGTTTATGTGAATTTTGTCCAATTCATTGTGATGTAAAGTTGCTAGTTTGACCTTGGTGAAGTTTTATCTCAACGTTAAGCTTGTAATACGACTCATTTCTTTCCAGTATGGTGAAATAATGTATATTTTATTTTTTTGTCTGTCATCAGCTCTTACGTTGGTTTGAGGGCTAAAATAAACGCGAAAAGCCACCAAAAGCCAAGAGTCCACTCCTCCTTTTAACTTGTTAGCTACCTCAATGTTGGCATAGACGTATTTTATGGTTTCACACTCACACTCACCCGAATTATTTCACTGAAGGTCCGCGCAGTGTAGGCTGAGGCTTGGAACAGGAGGCAACCCGTCAGATTTCTACACATCGTGAAAGCATCCTTTGCAGGATATAATTTTATTCCAAGTGTTGCACTGAGGCGACTGGTCATTTATTTTAACAAAGTTAAGACACTTTTGTTTGCCGCCGCCGTTGGGCACAAGCACATCCTTGCGCGCGATCTTCGTTGGTTTTCGAAACTTTTTTCTTCGGTGTCGGCGGACTGTAGACGTCAAAACTGGGAACCGAAATGTTTAAATTTGAACAATTCTGAGAGAACCGGAATGTTAATCCCTGTTCCAATCGGTTCTCGACTCTCGATACCCAACCCTATTACTAAGCAATGATTAATTACACTTTATATAATCCTGTGTGCGTGTGTATTCATCACTGCAGGTCCACAAAAATTGGGACATTGACAACTTTTATCTTTTTGCTGCTAAACAAAACCACAGCGGCGTGGAAATGAAACAAACAAGATGTGCTTTAACTGCAGACTTAACTTTAATTTGAGGGTATTTACATTCAAATCAGTGAAAGGAGTAGAAATTACAACAGTTTGTACAAATATATGTGCCTCCCACTTTTTAAGGGACCAAAAGTAATGGGAAATATGAACAATCATAAATCAAACTTTCACTTTTTAATACTGGATTGCAAATCCTTTGCAGTCAATTCCAGGCTGAAGTCTGGAATGCATAGATGTCACCAGACACTGGATTTCATCCCTGGTTATGCTCTGCCGGGCCTCTACTGCAACTGTCTTAAGGTCCACCTTGTTGTTGCTTGGGGAATTTTCCCTTCAGTTTTGTCTTCAGCAAGTGAAATGCATGCTCAATCCAATTCAAGTCAGGTGACCGACTTAGTCATTACATAATATTCCACTTCTTTGCCGTAAAAAAATATTTAGTTGCTTTCGCAGTGTGCTTTGGGTCATTGTCCATCTGCACTATGAAGCGCCACCCTATGAGATCTGGTGCATTTGGCTGAATATAAGCAGATATTATTGCACAACACACTTGAGGATTCCTCCTGATGCTTTTGTCAGCAGTCGTATCATCAATAAAAAATAAATACATACATACATACATACGACACATGGATCAATGTGATGTTACCAAAGCCTTTCAGCTTTACGAAGGGGGTGACCAGAGCATAAAAAGCAGCTCAATCACATTCACCACAGGGGAAATCTGGCACGTAATTCCAGGGTTGTGGAGTCAGGACACCGTTGGAATCACCACCCAAAGACACCCAGGGAATTGACTCAATGCACTGTGCCTACGGTGTAGGCTTTTTTAGAAGGAAGGCCTTTTGGCGACACGTTCACGGTTGTGGGCTTAAAACGGGCTCAGTAGCCCCAAAGCCAGGGAAGAACTGTACGGAGTCAGTGTTACAGACATAGGCCTGTTGCCTCTCCACATGAGTAGGCAACTAAGTTTGGGGCGTAATAAGTGCCATGAATTCTGACCCAATCATGGCTACCGTAATAAATCAGTATTGGTACTGGGAAACGTACTGTATGTTAACAAAGGTGGATCAGCAAAAAAACAGCACTACGTGTGAGGAAAGCTGTGCGAGATGGGTAGGCTAATTTCAAAGGTGACGTCCTTAAAAAAGTGTCTAAAGACATCCTAGATCCACAGAAGAATATGGAGATGGCCAAAACTGTGAAGGCAACATGCGGGGGATAAGACAGTGAGCCAGGCTGCTTCATTATTCCAATACTAGCCAATAAAACTGGGCACACCCTGGTTAAACCAAGCAAACTATTAAAAGCTCAGGATTTAATCGCAGACAATGAAGTGGTTAAGTTGAGGTTGTAGCCATCATTGTTGGGGTGACTTTGTTTGATGGAATCGATGGAGCTGGGACAGCAGAGGCAAGCCGCTCCCATCAGCAACACCACACAAAAAGGAAAATATTGTGGAGCCACAGAAAATTGCAGGCAGAGAAAATAGCCAGTCCATCATCAGCTCTTGCATTGTGCCGGTGAAGCGCGACTGTGAGAAGCGTTTACAGGCCATACTTAAGGTTCCTTAAGGCCCGGAATTGGAAAAGTGTTAAAATTCTGTTTTCAACCGCATTACGGTCAGGAAAAGGAAAATGCGATCTAATGTAAAATCTACTGTGAAACAACATCAATGAAAGCTTTATTCTCTGCAGGTTCAGTGAGTACTACTCCTATTTTAGTACCAGTGTGTGCCCTTCATAGTCTCTGGGAAGAGAAGTCTGGTAAAGTATCCCAGGAAAAGAGACCAGAGCTTTGTGATGACCACGGCCAACAATGATACACCGCGACAAAGCAGCATTAAAATGTGGTCCCCCTGGCATGGAGTGAATGTGTGTGTGCGTGCGCACGTGCGTGTAATTAATAGGACAAGACACTGCCTACCTTTCTCAACTGGTGGTCGATCATCACATTGTGGGGCTTGACGTCACGATGCATGATTCCCATGCTGTGACAGTAGTCCAGGGCCTGACACATGGAACATTAATGAACATGAATGAATTAATGTAAATATTATTAAAAATAAATAAATCAAATCAAATCAAAATCTTACCTTCAGTAGTTCATACATATAAAAACGGATATCATAGTCAGTCAACTTCTGGTACAACTCCTGCGGAGGGGGAACAAATCCGTACTTTGAAAATATTTCAACATTGGCCAACAGTACAATAGACAACCATTTTTACCTTGAAGTCTGTGTTATTGATGCATTCAAAGACGAGTGCTGGAGTTCTGGACTGTGACGACACGAGAAGCACAGATGGACAAAGAAAGTATTTAGTGCAGAAATATCATACATAGTATTAAAGAGAACAGAACTTGGTGGTTCAACCCTACAGAGATTAACAGGAAAAACGGCGTATGAAAGAAACCAATAGATCTTGCCCTTCATGAACTAGGAATTTCTTCTCCGGAACGTCCAGATATCACATATTTTTAAGGTCAAATGAAGAAATCTGATCTGAATTTGTTTCAGTTTGAAGTTGAAGGCATTGCTGTAATAAATTCCGCCACATTTTTGTAAAACACTAAGCAAATTTGTATTGTAGACTGATTACCTCAAGTAGCTTTGCAGTGATGGGAACATTGCACCAATAGTGGCATTGAGTGCGACGTTACAGAACAGATACACAACAAGTGCCAAACCACTAACTGACAATTTAAGCACCACAGTGGAACCTTGTGTCTCGTATTAGGACTGCAAATAAATATTATCTCTTTGGCAAAGGCATTCCGGGATTTAACAATTTTGCCCGAACAAAGATGATAATGCTCCATTTTGATCGACACTGTCAAAGGGGTATAAACAATATCTTTATGACTGTGGTTGCAGTTTGCAGGGGTGTGTAGTGTAATGTAATGCTTACAGTAGGATACTTATAGCTGTTTCTCATATTTTGACTCATCCAACTCAATGAGTTGACCAAATTTAAAGGTCCCGTATGTTGCCAAACCAATAGTTTCTAGTATTTGGGATCTAATATAGTCTCTATGGTGCCTCAGTAAACACGTGAAATATGAATTAAAATTGTCCACGCATTCCCGAGTTCCAGATGTTTTTTTTTTTTTTTTTTTTGCCGAGAGGCCTGAAATCTGGCCATTCGAATTTGTCAGGCTTATCTACGTCACTAGCGAAGATCTCCGCCTACCTCTCCACTCCCGAGCCAGCGCTGTCAACATAACAAACACGTATGCTTTCACAAGTGGGTCTTCTACACAGAGGCAGCCAATCAGAGGAAAGAGGGTGGTCTCAGCCAAATATGGACAAAGTGGATACACAACTTGTCAAACAGAACTAGCTGTTAGAGGGGCCTTTTCTGGACACTCGTATGACAAAACCAAGGTGGGTTTTTTTTGTTTTTTGTTTTTTTAAATGAAATTGACACTTTTATATTGAATCCATGTTAGAGAGTCACTCAATGGAGGTCTAAGACAGTTGAGACAGTTCTACACAGCGGTCATCGAATCAGTCCTGTGTTCTTCCATCATAGTCTGGTTTGGTGCTGCTACAAAAAAGGACAAAGTCCGACTGCAACGGACAATCAAAACTGCTGAAAGGATTGTCGGTACCCCCCTACCCACCATTGAGGACTTGCACGCTGCCAGAACTAAGACAAGGGCGTGCAAAATCCTCTCGGACCGTCTGCACCCCGGTCACCAGCTCTTCCAGCTCCTTCCCTCAGGTAGGCGCTACCGATCAACGCAAACTAGAACTAGTAGACATTCCAACAGCTTCTTCCCTCTTGCGATCAACTTCTTAAACACCTAACCTATAATTCCATTACAACAAGCTGGAATTTTTTTTACTTGAGTTCGTTGTCACATTTCTGTGGGGCCAAATATGTATTACTCGTGCACTCACTGTAGTTGTCTCGCCATGCTGCACTATTTGCATATACTGGCCACTCATGCCAGAGTAGCATCTGCTCCATTTGCACACTGATTGAGGAGTATCTGTAACATTTGCACCACCAACACTGTCCCAGATGATCGCACTACTCGTCACTTTAAACCGCATACACTCCTTGAAGTCTCAGCGCCCTTTGCACAATGGTCATTGCACCGGACTATTGCAATATTAGTCATTCGAACTGCTCTAAGTGCTAGAGGACTCTGCATCTTTTTGCACAATTGTTTTTTGTCAATATCTTTATGTCTCCAAAGTGTTCTGTAAATTGACTGTCTGTTGTACTAGAGCGGCTCCAACTACCGGAGACAAATTCCTTGTGTGTTTTGGACATACTTGGCAAATAAAGATGATTCTGATTCTGAAATAGCCAAAATATGTGACCTTTAAGGTAATCAGGGCATTAAAATCTGGCAAACATATGCTAACCTTGCAGCCAGGGTAGACTAGTCTCATATACAGTATGAGAAATGATAAGAGGTTTCAGTCTTATAAATACTATAATCTCAAATGCCAAAACAGACCAATGAGCTACCAGAGCCAGCAGCTATCGAAAAGATTAATACAGCAAACTCGCAAGCCATAGCAGCAGTTGTATTAAAACGAGTCTACATTTTGTCATTAAAAGAAGCTTTTACTGGATGGGAGGGAAAAGGCAGACATGATTTGTCCAATCACCAAGATAACATGGTTTAAAATCCCCAATTAATCCACACGATTGCGCTCAATGTTTACACTCAATGGATATGATGACATTTGATACACTTTCATCAGTTAACGTACCACAGGATCTTTAACTGTATCCACCAGACGGATGATGTTGGTCCCACCTCGCAGGTTCTCCAGGATCTTGATCTCACGCTTGATCTTCTTTTTCTTAACAGGCTGCGATGTGATGTGAGATGGGGAGAAAAAAAACCAATGACATCACAAAGTTCTCCCACATGTCACTTTTGACTCCTGATGCTGAATCTGCTGATTCAGCTCGCCTGCCTCTGGTCTGCATGCTTCAGCATTATTCTGTCAGTCTTAGCACAGAGACAACTATTGCAGCAACAATGCAGTTTACATCTAGGAAGTATAAATTTAATGCTGTAAACAAGCATGCTGCTTCTTTTACAACCATTTAAACACTGAAAATTTCAGATTTATCCTGCTATATCTCAACAATCACACTTCATAGTAAGACTGGGCAATAAATCTTATTTTTTTAATTGCTGGCATCGGTACTTCAAAGTGCCTCCACTGCTTGCCCTAAACATGGATGGGAACAGAGTGGAGCTACTTTGCAAAAGCATGGTCAACGTGGCCAATTTAGCCACTTTGTCATAATTTTTATCACCCTTCCAACCCCTCTAGCAAATATTTTTTAAAGAAAAATGACAGCATGACCGGAACCATTTTCACATTGCGTTTTGTATGACAAGAAAGGTCGAAGGCAATCGCAGAGTCAATAATATTGAATATGACGAAAGACGCGGTGCCCATTTATACATTGCGGGAGTAATAATTTATAAAATTCGGGCATCGCACAAACCTTCAGAGTTTATACTGCATGTCATTCAGTCTCCCCAGGATTAATTTTGCACACGTTTTGCTTTGTCTTTTTGTGACAAGTGTTCCGAAAGGACACACGTTAGAAACGGGGCCACCAACTTTTTGTAACTGAGAGCTACTTCTCTGGGTCTGGATTAATTCAGACCAGTTTGATACACACTTCTGAAATAATAAATTTGCTCAAATTACCTTTAATATTTTATCACTCTGTTTTTATTAATTAATTCTAATCAATTATGTGAAGACACTGATCATGTTAATGATCTCTCGCAAAAAATTTGGAAAGTGATAAATATCAATATGAAACACTGTATTTCGATATATCTCTGCCAGTGTCACTGGGGCCTACGTTGTGCCTAACGTTGGTGACCCCTGACTAAGAAAGCAGTTGAACGTAAGAAGAGAATAATATACAGATGCTGCATTCAGGAAGCAGACTGACAGATTCACACATTGCCCCAATACTTGAGCGCAGCTTCATCACGTACGTCATTATCAAAGTCAAAGAGAGGGGGTTGTGCTTTGCTCATTAGGTTGAGACCTGCTCACCTTCAGAATCTTGACCACCACCTTCTCATTGTTGGTGATGTTTATGGCCTCGAAGACTTCACTATACTTCCCTCTGCCCAGTTTACGCACCAGCTGGTAGTCCTCCTGGTTGCTATGGGGACAGACAGAGAATCTGTGCAAGTGTGTGTATGAAAAAGAAGAGTGAAAAACATATCTTCAGCTCTGTTGATAAGTCTGTCCATTATGTTTCTGTACTGCTTGTCCTCATTTGGGTCACGGGCCAGCTAAAGCCTATCTCAACTGACTTGTTAAATGTTATTAAAGTTTTTTTTTTTTTTTTACTCAATATAATCTCACAAGCAGTTACCGCTTTACTTGAAGTGAGGGTGCAGGGGACAATGCCTTCCCTAAGAGCGCCTTGACAGTAGCCAGAGAGCAGACTGGCATCTCTCCAACAACTAGTTGCCATTTCTACATTGTCCACAGCGAGACTCGAAACTGTGACTATATTTGCAAAAAAAAAAAAAAGTACTTCAAAGGATATATCTGGCAAGGACGGTGAGATACTGTACTTACTATCTCGTTGTCATCACACCCTCGCAGCTACGAGTGTAATAATAGACACTCATCCACACTTTGCCCAAAAAAAAAAGGCAGCCATTATGTGCAGTGTTCAGGCATCACATGCAAGCTATTAAAGCAAACCGCAGTTAAGAAGAAATGTCCTCACTTCCAGTTGGGCACGTGGGCCTCGTAGTCCCAGTAATCCCGGCTCTTCAGTGTGTTGACATCATCGTACACGCGGGACTTGCTACCGGCCACCGGACCCGGCATGGCGAGACCCGTGGCTCGCGGTCACGCAGAATCTGGAGTGGGTTCCGGTTTCAGACCAAATTGGAAGTATGGGATTTTCACTCCTGGGTGGGTGCGCGCTGGATAAATAGGCCCGCTAGCTTCCGTCTGCACCAAGAGAAGGGAAAAAGGGGAACGGCTGGAGAGGACTTCAAATGCCGGCCGTGCCACTCTCCTTCATCGGATTGTATCAAGCAACGGCCCCGATGGGGCTGAGAATGAAAGTCGAGGTTCCGGAGAGGAGCGACGAGGCATCGGGGTGATGAGGTAGAAAAGGAAGCGGCTTCGAAAGTGCTGTTGGAAATTTCAACACAGCTTCGTTAAAAGTGACGGGCTACTCTCGAACTGCGGGCCCTGAATATAAAACGTTAGTGGAGTAAAGCGATCCGTTTCCTGTGCTAAATGGAGGGCAGTAAGCCCTCTGTCGTCCGGTGTTCGCTGTCAACCAAGTGTCGTTACCGATGTTGTTAGCTAACGTTAGCAAGCGATGCTACTTGAGCGCGGAGATGTCGCCCAGACGAGGAGCGCTCGCCGCCGTGCACCACCCGCAGCGGATCTCGCGTCATGGGCGGCCAGCTGCGCGGGGAAATGGCGCCTCGAGAGTCCCCCCGGGACGAGACGGCGACCGAGGAACCGTGTGGGTCTTCTGCGGCCACAGTCCTCCCCGGTCGAGAGCACACAGGAAAGGGGAGCGGATTGAGAGTAAAGAGACGTGAGAGCCACCCGGAAGTGAAAGCCGCTGGCTGCCGGGGTGAAGACGAGGACCGCACTGACCGGCTCTGCTGCTGTGACACAGCGACCCCTTGTGACGAGGAGCGTAAATCTCCCAGAATGAGTTCTGGAAAACAGTGTAGCCCCGCATACTCGCGGTTCGACACCCGCGGATTCACCTATCCGTTGATTTGAAAACAAACAAAAAAAAACACTTTTTTTCTTCGTTTTTTTTTTCTCCGCCTATTGAAGAATATTGGGTTGGTTTATAATGGCCGTCAATTATCTGCAGATTTTCACTGTTTGCAGTCCAGTCCCTATACCCTGCGAATAGCGGGGGTTCACTATACAGTGGTGTGCTGCCTTAATTTACGAGTTTCGATCGTAACTCAATTTACATGCAAATCAAATCAATGTTCCCCAATAAAATTAACTGAAATTAAGCAAAGCAAAGCAAATTTATTTATATCGAGCATTTCATAAAGAAGGTAACTCAATGTGCTTTACATGATTAAAAGCATTTAAAAATAAAACAAACAAACAAAAAAAAGTACGGCCTAAAAAACAACCCCAGCCTAACACATTTTTATGTGTTTTTAATGAAGTAAAAGAGCACAGTATTGTCCATCCATTTTCTTCCGCTCATCCAAGGACAGGTCGCGGGGGCAGTAGCTCCAGCAGGGATGTGCAGACTTCCCTCTCCCCAGACACTTCCTCCAGCTCTTCCGGGGTGATCCCAAGGCGTTCCAAGGCCAGCTGGGAGACATAGTCTCTCCAAAGTGTCCTGGGTCGTCCCCGGGGTCTCCTCTCGGTGGGACGTGCCCGGAACACCTCACCAGGGAGGCGTCCGGGAGGCATCCGAATCAGATGCCCCAGCCACCTCATCTGGCTCCTCTCGATGCGGAGGAGCAGCGACTCTACTCTGAGATGCTCCCGGATGACGAGCTTCTCACCCTATCTCTAAGGGAGAGCCCAGACAGCCTACGGAGAAAACTAATTTCAGCCGCTTGTATTGGGGATCTTGTTTTTTCGGTCACGACCCACAGCTCTTGACCATACGTGAGGTTAAGGTTAGCTCCTTCTTCACCACAACGTACCGATACAAAGTTCACATCACTGCAGACACTGCACCGATCCGCCTGTGGATCTCCCGTTCCATTCCCCAAGATACTTAAACTCCTCCACTTGGGGCAGGATCTCATTCCCCGACCTGGAGAGGGCACACAACCCTTTTCCAACTGAGGACCATGGTCTCAGATTTGGAGGTGCTGATTTTCATCCCAGCCACTTCACACTCGGCTGCGAACCGCTCCAGTGAGAGTTGGAGATCACGGCTTGATGAAGCCAACAGAACCACATCATCTGCAAAAAGCAGAGATGCAATACTGAGGCCACCAAACCGGAACCCGTCTTACCCCTCGGCTGCGCCTATAAATCCATCCATCCATCCATTTTCTGAGCCGCTTATCCTCACTAGGGTCGCGGGCGTGCTGGAGCCTATCCCAGCTGTCATCGGGCAGGAGGCAGGGTACACCCTGAACTGGTTGCCAGCCAATCGCAGGGCACATACAAACAGACAACCATTCGCACTCACAGTCACACCTACGTGCAATCTCGAGTCTCCAATTTATGCTTTTTTTTTGGGATGTGGGAGGAAACCGGAGTGCCCGGAGAAAACCCACGCAGGCACGGGGAGAACAGAACAGCCCGTATCGGGGGTTCGGTACCCCATACTCCCAAAGCACCTCCCCGATGGACACGGTCGAACGCCTTCTCCAAGTCTATAAAACACATGTAGACTGGTTAGGCAAACTCCCATGCACCCTCGAGGACCCTGCCGAGGGTGTAGAGCTGGTCCACTGTTCCACGGCCAGGACGAAAACCACACTGCTCCCCCTGAATCTGATCTTCGATCTGAGCAGTGTCATGTCTTACAAAGCTATTGTATTTTTATATTATTTTGTGCACATTCTCCACAATTCAGCCCTTGTAAAACCAGTACTTGAATATATTGCATGGTAGGTGAACTATGAAGACTGACCCTCCATTTTTGATGCATTGCCATGTTTATTGTAATATTTCCACCTTCTAAATTACTACTCGGTTGTGTTAAATTTAGCAAACATAAGAAATTGATAGGAATAAAATCTCCAAATGTGATCATTTTAGTAATATAGCCACTTCAGTCAACGCCAACATCTTTTTTTCCCCTCACAGATCTAAATTGAATAATTATTAATAAAATAAACCATAAAATCTGCAATTGTCACTCACGTTATTCTTACAGTTGTATGATGCCAATGTCAGACATATGCAGGTGATAGACAAAGGGGTAGATGAACCCACTTCAAGGTTTGAACAGAAAATAAGTCAAAATGAAAATACATTTTAATATAACACAAACTGAATATGGGTCAAGAACAGGGATACCCCGATTGATAGAAACTGAAATAGAGACAGTTATAAACCTGGCCTCTTGAGCAAACCCAAACCCTGTGCGTTATTCTACCTTGAGAGTTAGCACCAGACTCAGCAGAATTTTTAACTAAAAAAGGTATCTCAAGGATAATTGCTGTTTTGTTGCAGGTTCATCCTCCACGACAGAAGACTAGTTTTTCGTTTTCAAAAGTCTGTTGAGACCTTGCTAATGACATTTTCTGTCAGTATGTATTTCTTTGTTAAACCAAATACAGTCTACATTCACACGCTCATACATTTATCATGACAACCTTCAACATACTGATAAATCACTACATCCCGGCGCACCATAAGAGGGTGTTGGGGTTAAAGTGATGATTCTAAGGGCCAATGACTGACAGGGGCCCTTGTTAATATTACTGTACTGTATTTTCAATTTGCTGCATTAAAGTGGATGAGCCCACAGTGATCCCTGCCCCCATAGGGGCCAAAATCCCTGGTGGCACCCATGACTACTTGGACTGCACAGACAGCAAAAAACATTTGTCAAAACATTTCACATGGTTAAAAAGTAGCAATAATACAAAAAAAACATCTTTAAATACATTTTTGTGAAAGACACATTTTGACAGGTACGCTCAAGTCACATACAACCATTATGTACAGCACTGACCTCTGAAGGAAGCTTTAATAGACTGAATACTGGTACTTATTGAATGTCAATATCATTTTCAATTTAAGGGATTTGTGCATTTAGGAAAGAAACCACACATGCAGAACTATTTCCCTAGAGGAGAAACACCCTCAACCACTAAAATCTTCACAATAGTCCATTTACAGAAGCTATTAGAAAACAATGAGTTATCCTTACGTTTAGGTTATTCTGGGTATTTCATTTGTGAGGAACATAAAATCACTTAAAACCAGAGTTGTGCGGAATTAGGTAGTGAAACTATTAAGACGAACATTTTATGGGCTTTAGATGTGTGTGACCTGAACAAAAACAAACTGCTGCCAGTGTATATTTGTAGATACTAAACAATTAGAAAGAAAAAAAGGTCAATAGGCAGAAGGGTTAGAGAAGAAAATTCATTGATTGCATTCTTTGTTAGATGTTAAAATTCTTTCTCATTATTTTACAGATTAAGTGCTATTAATACTTTCTGGCTGGCCAACTGAGGATGGTGCAGATGGCTAATATCTAGATCAGGGGTGTCAAACTCAATTTTGTCACGGGCCACCTCGTATTTATGACTTCCCTCGGAGGGCCGCTACAACTGTGAACCCATATAAATGAAAGATTACCTCATATACTGTAATTACATACAGTATACACAACACATTGATGAATAACCAGTTTTGAAACCAGAAGCCTATAAAAACATGGTTTTCGACTATCACATTTCTTTTCAAAGTGGGATTGGTAACAAAAAAATGCTTGCAAATATCTCAATGGTATTACACTAGAACACAATGAGCAATTTTGAGTTGCTTTCGCGGGCCACATAAAATGATGTGGTGGGCCAGATCTGGCCCCTGGGCCACCAGTTTGACATCTGTGATCTAGATGAACCTACAGTTAGGTAGCACAGAACAACCACAACATTTTGTCGACATTTTGTATTGCATCAGTCTGAATATTGTATTTTTTACCTTCCGGTGTAACTAATTGCGGTTACTGAAATATTACATACAGGTGTCTTTATCTCATATCATTATACTGTATTGTGTAAGTGGTGTAGTTGCAATGTTGTGGTCCTTCTGTGACTATACCACAATGGACTTAATTTAAACAATAAAGATGTGATTGAAGTGTAGACATTCAGCTTCATTTGAAGATGTTTCACAAATATATGGTATTTACCATCTCATAATTGCAGCACCTTACGCAGCGTGCTTCCATTCTTTCTCAATTTTCAAAAAGAACATGCTTTGTACTCAATGAAGACCCACAATCAAGAAGCAAGTGAAGGTGGCTGCGTGAGGTCTCAGCAAAGCATCTCCAGGGAGGACATTCCCAATTTGTTGACGTCAATGGGGTCCAAATTTCAGGCAGGCTTTGACTGCAAGTATTATAAATGTTGGTTGTTATATATTATATTTGCTTTTGAAATTATTTCCACCAAGATGAAAACTAAGGTAATCTGAAAATGATTTCTTCCATCCCTGAAGGACAAATGCCATATTTTTGTGAAACACTTGTTCGTTAGGTGGCTGGAGCAGCTTCTCTGTTGCACTGGGGTGACAATAGGTCTTCTAAAAGTAGATGTAAGGATGGGCTACTGTTATGGAATGCAAGCTTCCGATAATTTAAGATTTAGTTTAGTATAAAAAACCCTTTGCGGTGATGGTGGCACGCTTATGAAAGGTGGAGCGAGACACACTGCTGTTGACTGGTCAAAAGAAATTATCTGCATTCTTCCATCTTGTAATGTAAAGAATTGAACTGGAAGAAAACCATCCATTCATTGTCTTCCACTTAAGAAGAGGGTATTTTCTTTGTCGAATGAATTGGTGAATACCACTCTGTCTATGGTATGCTATGATATTACAATGTTTACTATCCCGCATACACACCCGGCTGTGGAAATGACAATGTGAACAGGGTTTATCTGATCAGAACACACCTGAACTCTTTGGGAAAGGATGAGTTTTGTGATCTTTTCCCGTGTGTGTCTAGCTCCACTTTTTAGGTACCGTACCACTGAAGTTGGTACCTCAGCAGAGAAAGCCCAAAAAGTGGATGACAAATGCCAATTTTGGTAGCCTTCACAACGTTTGGTAAAACGCAAAGAAACAGTATACCTTACTAAACCCAAATTGTACTGCTTGGTAGAATCGTGCCTGTAGGGAACATCAAGTTCACAGATTCCACTCAAGGATTCCGTTAAATGCACTGGGACACAGGGTAGTCCCCACCATCAGCTGTGTGCTGTACTGTGTGATCCTGCAAAGAGCCCAAGTCACTGAAACGCTCACCACACCAAACACACTTAAACTGTCCCTCTCTCGAGTGTGTGCTCTGGTGCTTGGTCATGTGTTCACGTTGTTTGAAGAACTTGTTGCAATGCTCACACTTGTACGGCTTCTCCCCAGTGTGCACACGTACGTGTCTGTTGAGGTCCGAGGAGTATTTGAAGCGCTTCTCACAGTCAGGACACTTGAGTGGCTTTTCCCGGGATGGGTCGCAGCGATGCTGCACAAATTCAGAGGAAGAGAGGAAGCGGCGGTCACAGAGGGAGCACTTCAGGGGCTTGTCTTGGCAGTGAGAGTTTTGATGTCGCTGCAAGGTGGAACTCTTCTTGTAGCCCTTCCCACAGACGTCGCACTTGTATGGCTTGTCAGGCACCGTGTTGGGCGACTCTCCACACTTGTGCCTAAGCAGCTCACCCGACTGGCTGAACTCCTTCTGGCACGAGGCACACTTGAACAGGTTGTCCATGCCGTGCACGTGCTGGTGGTAGAGGAGGTGCGAGGGCTGCATGAAGCCCATGTCGCACAGATTGCATTTGAACGGCCGTTCGCTCGGGTCTTTGTGTGTGCGGCGGTGGCGCACTAGGGCGTACTGCTGTTTGAAGCTCATCTGACACTCATCACAGTGGAAGGGACGCTCCTCTGAGTGCGTACGCTCGTGTTGGCGAAGGTCCGACGGTCGCTTGAATCCCTTTCCGCAAGTGGCGCAGCGGAAGGGGCGCGAGCCTTGCGGGTGGCAGGGATGGTGAAGGAGCTCGGACGACTCTTTGAAGTGCAACTCACATAAGTTGCATTTGAATAAGTGCTCGCCGGAATGCACGTACATGTGGCGCACCAGATGGGAACGGTGCTTGAAGCTTTTCTCACAAACGGCACACTTGAAAGGACGTTCGTTGCTGTGTGTCCGCTGGTGGTGCTGAAGGTGTGATGATTGGCTGAAAGCCTTGTCACACGTGTCACATTTAAAGGGCTTCTCACCTGTATGCACCCTATCATGACGGGTGAGTTCTGACAAGTGTTTGAAACCTTTCTGGCAGACGGAACATTTGTATGGGCGGTCGCGGGCTGACGGGAAGGGCAGAATGGAGGAGCTGCTGCTGGCTGATGCCCTCAGACTGCTGGGTTGCTGGGCACTGCTCGCTGAGGAGTTGGAGGTCATGCTTCCAGAAGAACCGGGTCGGTATGTCTTCTCACATATTGAACACTTCATGGGATTGCTGCTGTTGTGGGATGAGTGATGATGGGCCAGAGATGTGAGCAAGGAGAAGCCCATCTTACACAGGCCACACACAAAGGGCTTCTGTTCCACTTGAACACACTGGTGCTCTAGTAAGTCTGTAGCCTGGTGAAAAATCTTCATGCACTGGGTGCACTGGAAAGACCTGTCCTGGCTTACCGCGCACTGGTGCTCATTGGGGTTGGCCAGGTGGGAGATATCATGTCCGCAAGCCCCGCACTTGTGTCCTCCATCAGTCCCTACCTGCAAGCTTGTCTGCTGGGCCTGGGCAGAGTGCTGCTGACTATGCTGCCCACTTCCATGCTGCTGATTCCCACTGTGTTGCTGATTGTGCTGTCCATGTTGGGCCTGCTGTTGTAGCGATGTGGAGTCTTGCTGCAGGACGATTCCATACACAGTACAGCCCAGGGAATTTTCAGCTCCGGGAGGGATGGAGTGGACCACCTGAGGTTGAGAAACACCATGCTGCTGCCAGGCCTCTGTCATGCGGGCGCGTGTGTATGGGTTTAGTTTGACAGCAGGAGTGGCCCAGCTACAGTGAGTAAAAGAAACTGTTAGCTAGTATTGAGAAAATGTCATGTTTCAGTGTGTTCTGACATAGAAAAACAAACTCACTCCATGACTGCCAAAGACACTGAAGAACTACCTCAATCTGATTGCTGGAGGAAGGGTGCTTATAAAGGGGAGAACGCCGATGTTTGTGCATAACAGGAAGAAAATCCAACTCCTTCACACTGGTGTGGTCTCTGTGCAGACAAAATGGCATTATGCATTAAGTTGAATCAAAAGAAATACAAATTCATTGAGTGGGTCGATCTAATCTTCACCTTTTTTAAATTCACTTTAGTAATTGTTAAAAAAAAGACAAAAAAAACCCTTACATTTCCTCATCATGTTGGCTACTGTTGATAATGGGGACCTCACCTTATCAGTACCAAGCACGTTTACAATAAAAGGTAATGCGAGTGAAACATGCGCAACATAATGTGAAGAAAAACCTCCACTGAACTGAACAAGTATCACATATTGCATAGTTTAGTCGAGGTGCCTTGCTCTTTTCCTTGCTGAAACGCCAATTAATCGGTGCTAAATGAAAGGGGGGTTGTCTGCGCAACTTGCCAATAATACACGTCTCCCCAAGTCATCAGCGTAAACATGATAGGTTAGCAACATTAGCTTTAGAGACACAAGCAACCAACGCCGCATCATGGCTTTTGGTCGTTAAGATTAAAAGCCGCCACGAACTTCTGTTTACATACCCGACGCATACATATTGCCACTTTGACGTGCATTAGTTTCTCCCAGAAGCAGAAGACTCCATGTTCTCATCTGAAAAACGCTGCTCGGATGCTCTCTTGCTGAAATGCTTCAGGGGCCGACCCAGTCGAATATAAGGTTTTTGTGGCCCCCTAAACGGGTGTAAAAATCCGGCTCCGTTTCCCGAAATGGCCATTAATGTCGCCGTTTCACGTTTGCATTTATTTGGCTAATAGGGCGTGTGGTCGCTAAGAGAGAAATATGTGCATTTTGTTATCAGTCGCTAGCTAACTGTAAGCTAGCTTCCGTCTGCGCTGCTCCCCGCGCACGGGAACATGAATAGCGCAAGAACGGAACAAGGCGTGTGTGTGTGTGCGTGCGCGATCATTGTTCTTTTCCCACTTGTTTTCTATAGATAACAATATATTGTATGTAATATAATGGAACAACTCGCTACGTTCAATTAAGTTCCCAATTTGTATTTATTTAGAATGTGAGATTCTGTGTTCATTCATTTATATTTATATATGGAGGGATTTTCAAGTAAGGTACGTCCAGGCACGTTGTGAACATATAGGGAAAAACATACACACATTTTATATATATATATATATATATATATATATATATATATATATATATATACATACATACACACACACACACACACACACACACACACACACGCACGCACACACACGCACACACGCACGCTCACACACACACAATTATGACGTGGGAACCCCTTCGATGTAGTTATTGTTTCACGGGGGACGCAAATAATGAGAACTCAGAACAAGTTGTTTACACCGGAAGCGTACCTTAACGTGACTTTTTCAAGCAAATGTGACCCAGCAGGTTCAATTAGAGTGAATCTGATGTCTGTTTCCTGATAAACGGAAGCGTCGTTGCTTTGCTTTTCCATACGGACCTCGAGAGTAGTTGGTAAATGATGTTAGTCGGCTACAGCAGCAGCTCGGATGAGGAAAGTGACGGTGGTGGTGTGGAGGCAGACGCGGCGTCAGACAATAATAAAACGTTTTCTCTAAAATGTCAGCAGGACAATGATTGCCCGTTGAAGAAGAAGCCTAAAATAGAGAAATCCTCTCCTACAGCAAGGTAGGTGGTAGTGTGTCTAAGACAAATGGTCATGTGGCAAATAACTATCTGCCTCTGCTGAATTTGTATGTTTGCTCACAAAATAATTAAACGGTCAATCCGTCATGCACGAAGCTCAAGAACCGTGGGAAATTATGGTCATCTTCTCACCAAGCCTTCTTCTCACCAAGCCTTTTGCTAATGGGTTTGTAACCTATTCCAGCCGTCCAAGTCTTGTACAATGCTGTCCCTGACATATTTGGACCAGACTTTAGACTCAATACTTTTCCCATTGGTGTACAGAGAAGGGAAGTAATTGATTCATATAACAGGAGAGCTTTATACACATGATGGGTTGAGATCAGGGGTATTGGTAATCGGTTAATTGTGCATGGCTACAGTATGTGCCGCATGGGCACCAACAGCCAATCTGTGGGAGCCAGAATTCTGGCTGAGTTGTAGGGGATCAAATAGAGTACTTAAGAAGAAGAAGAATCACTTTTTATTGTCATGAACATGCACGCATGCACACGAAATTTGTTCTCTGCATTTTACCCATCACAGTGAACACATACACATTTTAGTGGAACACACTGGAGCAGGGGGCAGTTGAAGCCCCCAGGGAGCATTTCGGGGTATCGGTGTCTTGCTCAAGGACACCGCAGCCGTGAGTCCGGGGGATGTTGGAGGATCGTCCAGTCAGGGTCTTGAACCTAGGTCCCCCACGGTGGCAGGCAATGATCTTAACCATAATTTAGGTTTTATAAAAAACTATCATTGCAAACGGTGTTTATTGTTTTCATTTATGGCTGCTGTTTGATGACTGTATTGTAAATCTTAAAAGAAATGAACCTCTTTAACTGGATTGTGTGTTCTCTCCAGGCTGCCTCTCCCTGGTTGTTTGCTTTCCATGTTTCCAGAAGATGTGGACACACAGGCTGAGGACAGCTCTTTCCATGATGGGCGTATACGCTCCTTCAAACATGAGAGAGGAAACTGGGCAACCTACGTTTATTTTCCATGTAAGTATTGCACATACCTGTACTTGCGTGGGTGATCTCCGGGTAATCTGGTTTCCTCCCGCATTCCAAAAGTATGCATGTTAGGTTAATTGAAGATTCTAAGTTGTCAGTAGGTGTGAAGGTGAGTGTGAATGGTTCACTGTCTGTACAATACTGTGAAAAAGCTTTTGCCCCACTCCTAAATTGTTTTTTTATTTTTGCAAATTCATCACACTAAAACATTTCAGCTCATGAAACCAATTCTGTAATATCTCACAATGATATCCCAAGTGAATACAAAATGCAATTTCTAAATGGTGATTTTATTTATTAAGGGATACAAATCCAAACCTATCTAGCCCTACGTGGAAAAGTAATGTCCACCTAAACCTAATAACTGGTTGCATCTCGGGGCTCGAACTGTTGGTTAGACGTTCGCCTGCAGAATTTCCTGGCAGACGGCAGAATTAATTGTTCCATTAATCACAGCACGTCGTCCAGGTCCTGAATTAATAAAGCAGTCACCACCACCATTCCAGGATGTACCCTGCATCTCACCCAAAGTCAACTGGGATAGGCTCCAGCACACCCACGACTCAATTGAGGACAAGCTGTATAGAAAGTCGGACAAGGGTGGAGTGCCCTCTCCGGGTCGGGGATGAGATCCTGCCTCAAGTGGAGGAGTTCAAGTATCTTGGGGTCTTGTTCACGAGTGAGGGAAGAATGGAACGGGAGATCGAAAGGCGGATCGGTGCGGCGTCGGCAGTGATGCAGACTTTGTATCGGTGCGTTGTGGTGAAGAAGGAGCGAAGCCGAAAGGCGAAGCTCTCAATTTCCCGGTCGATTTACGTTATGATCTACGATGAGCGGAATAAAATGTATGGATGTATAGAAAATAGATGACTGGATTGAACATTGTGGCACAAAGTGACATGACCAATAACTACAATTGATATATTTTTACTGCATTGTAACACAAAACATTACTCTGATCCACTGCATTCATGGCTCTACAAAAAAAAAAAAAAAAAAGTTTTCACGTAATAGTTTTCAAACTTTGAAAGATTGTTTCACAAACTAGGGGAAGGCGCTTCAATTTTAATGAATAGGGTTTTTGATAGAATGACATGAAACAATTTTGTACACTGCACGAGTTATGAATTGTCGTTATGGTAATTCCACATTCTAAATGATTGTCATTTTGTCACAATAGATAAACCTGAAGAGGAATTTGGGGAGTTAATGGAGGTGCTTCTCTCGACCGCAGCTGCCTTTGGTGTGGTTTTGACCGCACAGGAGGAATTTCATCTCAGCCTGTCTCAGACAGTGGTCCTGAGACACCACTGGATCCAGCCCTTCATACAGGGTCTCAAGGCAGGCCTGGTCCCCTACAAAAGGTTTGCTTTGCTTCGTCTCTGGCTGCAAGAATTTCACCATATGGCAAAAATTAATTACAGTGTTATATTCTTATTCAAATGAAACAGAATAATGATGGATGAGAATTGGAATGCTGCGTTAAATATTGAAGACACTAGAAATGTTGTTCAGCAAAATAATCAGCTTCAAATAATAACCTAAACTTAGATGAAACTGTTGACCGACCCTGAGTCTTGATTGACATTTAAGCTACAGTATGAGGGTAAACAAAATGCAACTTTATCCAAATTCAAGAAAGGTATCATTTAAGGACTGCTACAAACACACGTGATCTAAATAAAATTGATCTGTGCTTTGCGCGGACACAAAAATATCTACAATTAATGGGTTCTCTTTGCAGGTTTGTGTGCTCGGCAGCAAGACTGAAGGTCTATAGTAATGCTGAGAAGACAAGGTACTATCACTGTTTTTTAATTGACTGGATAGTAATGCTCTGGTCTGTCTGTGTATTAATATTTGTATGACTTGTTTACTAAGCTATGAATTTACTCTTTTCTGTGTGCATATAGATGTGCATTCTCTGACTCCCTCTGAGTATCTGATAGCCTTTCCTTCTGCAGAACCTTCTTAGGGATGGAGGTTGCAACTGGCCATGCTGAGTTATTAAATGTGGTCCGAGTGGTGGACAGAACGTTGACAGACTATCACCTGGACACTTTTTATCAGGTTACTCAGGAACACAGTTTAATGCACACAAATGTGTAGGTGCTAAAACATCACTTGTAGCCTTGGTTTGCCCACAGAACACACTCACGTCTCCTCTACCCTGTAGGATCCATCATTCCACGTAAGCCTGGCTTGGTGTGTTGGGGACTTCACTATGCAACTGAGGAAATGCCTTCATGAGCTTCAGGTACGGTGAAACACAATGCAACCGAACATTGACCAACAAAGTGCTTTTTTTTTGTTAAATATGTGTATTGTATGGCGGCACGGTGGACAACTGGTTCACAGTTCTCAGGACCCGGGTTGAAATCCGGCCTTACCTGTGTGGAGTTTGCATGTTCTCCCCGTGCCTGCGTGGGTGTTCTCCGGGTACTCCGATTTGCTCCCACATCCCCAAAACATGCACGGTAGATTAACTGGCAACTCTAAATTGCCCCTAGGTGTGAATTTGAGTGTGGATGGTTGTTTGTTTATATGTGCCCTGCGATTGGCTGGCGACCAGTTCAGGGTGTACCCCGCCCCTCGTCCAGAGTCGCTGGGATAGGCTCCAGCATGCCCGTGACCCTAGTGAGGATAAGCAGTACAGAAAATGGATGGATGGATATGTATTGTGTATGTTTTTCCTCTCACTTTCCCAGAATTTGGTTGATAACCATGAAGAGGAACCATATCATCTCTGGTTGGACTGTGCAGAGTTACGCTGCCGGACAGGAAACAAGACCTTCCGCTTCCCTCTGGGTGCTTAAAACTGGATGTTACAGCATATTCTGGCACATGGCGTTTCGTGGGTAATACAGGGGTTCCTCAGTTTATGGTCTTGATGTATGAAATTTTGAGGTTGCGCATGACACTGAATGGATTCAATTCCACAGCCAGCGGCGTAAGAATAGGCCATCACACCATGCTCAATTACTGCCATACTTTTTGATAATGTTATACTTATGGCTTGTGTGTGTTTTTCATACACACATTTACTGTAACTTTAACTTAACGACCCTCTATAACGTAGAGTGAGAAAATAAATTGAACGGCATGTCCAACGTACATAATTAGCGCAATGAAGTCAAATGATGTATTTTTTCAGCCCGCTTGCCTGAGTGACCTCACAGCAAAGGACAATCCAGGTTCACACACGTTCCCACCAAATTACTGATGGATGCCAGTGTGACGTCTTCAACGTTTTTCAAATTACGAGAGAAATTTTTTCCCAAGCAGATACCCAACTACTCTTTAACTACACAGTTGATTTTTTTAAAATACATTTTTGTATTAAGCTTGTCACTGAATTCAGGTATTTGATGATGTAATGTTTGGATGTAATATTTTTTGTGAATAAAGTTACAAATCATTTACCGTTCTTCTGCTTGCATGGGACAGATTCTGTTCCTAAAAGAGTGTTTCGATTTTCAGAAACGAGACGCAAAACGAAGCTCAACCCGTCGCCCGTCCTACCTTTTGCACCAACTTGCAGAATACTGCAGTGCATGCAGGCCAGACAAGGAAAGAAAGGCCATGTGAAACCCACAATGAGAGGAAGTTACAGTAAACATTGCGTCGCAGTGCCGAATATTTGAGAATAAGTAAGGCCTGCTTATGCATGATGCAGACTTCCCACAATCTTTGGCACGAATCGTAATGGGTGAAGTATGCCACAAATGCTATTATTTTAGTGTTGTAGCACAGTTTAGATCAGGTCAGCCCAGGTCATGACCAAATAAGAGACTTGACTGTCAACAAGAGTTAAAGAGATTTGCTATGGGAATGTTTACAGCCTTTAATATGATATTTATCCTAATGTACCACCATAAACAGAATTCAAAGAAATAGAGTATGTATTATGCAGTACTGTATAGAGTACTATTTTCCGATTTCTCAAGAGAAAATGGGCTCCGCTACTTAAGGCCTACTTTTTTCAAGCACTAGTTGGTATTTTAAATGATACTTGGGAATTACTTTTACTAAAGTTACAGTTACATTTTGTTTGTTTCTGTATATTGTGCACAGATTTAAAAAAAAAAAATTTTAATCGAGTGGCTGTTGCGGCGGGACACAGAAAATGTCCTCCGATTCTGGAATGGCAGATAAACCACAAATCAAATCAAATAAGCCTTGCTGCTTTGACACTTCCACGTTTTCTGCAGTTATTTGACCTGAGAAAAAGCTCGAGCCGTTTCCCCTGTTTATCTGGGACTTTTATTTTGAAGGCCACCGATCGGAAGTGGTTGTGGATAGCAAATCTTATAATTATCTTAATGTACTGTCTTAGTACTGAATCCCGTTTGGTACAAAATTACAAATCGACATTTGTTGATCGAATTGGGTGCCAGGTCCGTATGCAGTGTGATTTTCTTTGTGTGCCGTACTAAATCGTGGTTTCCGGTAACACTTAAACTGGCATTTTATGAGCTCCGTATGCTAGCCTCTTACGCCTCAGCCAAATGGCGATGCTGCTTTCCTGAAATATTTATGACAGTATTTTGTATTGATATCCGGTTGTTTCATAGCAAACAGCTATGCACTGGTTCATTTAAGTATACAAATCGTTCTGTTGAGCAAACGACAGGAGATTATCGCTTGTCGAACGAGTTTTGGTTTGGCACTTTTTTGTTGCTAGGCAACAGAACTCTACTGCCTTGGGCAAAGCTCGTAATTACATTAGTGTCGCAAAATCACTACTGGTCACTTGTTAACATGCGTGGCTATGAACATTTGTTGTGTTTTATGATATTTTTCACCTTCCCATTTTAACCCTAAAATGCATGTCAGGTGGTTTTCTTTTGTCTTGTTTAGGAGGGAACATATGCATCATGTTGGTCCCCATTTTCACTCTCAAGCTGAGCCATAAGATTAACCCTCGCATGGTGACTGTAGGGAAATTTGATGGGGTCCACCCGTGCCTCACTGCAGCCACACAAGCCGGAAAGGTGCACATTAAACATTTAAAACCTATGTTGGATTATGGGCAACACGATGCGGTGGTGGTTAGCACGTCTGTCTCGAAGTCCATATGTCCCATGTTCGAATCTCGGGTTTGGCCTTCCTGTGTGGCGTTTGTATGTTCTCCTGTGAGTGTGAATGCTTGTTGAACGTGCTCTGATAGGTGGATAGGTTCCAGCTCACCCGTGACCCTAACGAAGACAAGGTGTATATAAAAAAAAAATGCTCGCATGGTTGTTTGATTCCCCATTTTGTTGCGTTGTCCTTTCCTGCTTTAGGCTGTTCAACTTGTTTCGCCTTTTACATTTCAGATTATGCATTGATTTTAAAACTCTCATATTGATAGCAAAGCTACAGAATACTTTTTCATTCTGGCCCTTTAACCTTTTGTGCTCTTTACAAGGTTTTTATTCACAACCCTCACACTCGTGCTCAAAAACCCGCATCTCACCGACTGAGCCAAAGCACTCAAGATTCGGACATCTCTCTTCTCAACATCAACCATGCAGTCACTTGTCTGACTGCAGGTACTCTGGGCCCAAACGCCGCTGGTGACACACTGTTGGTGGGATCCCAGACCAACCTGCTGGCTTACGATGTTCATGACAATACAGATATATTCTACAAAGAGGTTCGTGAAAAGTATGCACTGTATCAACAGCCGTAGCCCCATAAGTTGCACAATAACCAATAATTTAATGGGATACCAATACAGTATAAAATGTTGACAAGAATTACCAACCCTCTTGCATTATTCTTATTATTTAGGTACACACTCATTAATATTACTCTTGTATTGAAACTCATTAGATTGTGGAGGTGTACACTACTAGTCAAAAGTAGTTTTTTTTAAATCCAATACCAAGTGAAAGTGTCTCCAAACTTTTGACAAATGGTGTACCTTTTGGCTGTTGTTTACATTACCACTGAGCAGTTGTCTGTTTCCACAAGTCAATCATTTATCCTGAAATTGTCGATTAAGTTGCTCATATTTTGATCAAATCTATCACTCTGTACTAGGGATGTAACAATATTCACGATATGGCGATATCGCGAAATTAAAAGTGCCTCGATATTTTCGTAGTCTCGTCTCTTAAGATAATGAGCTGTTTAAAATGTAGTTTTGGACTGGCTATACGTAGCCACACCGCTTAGCCAGGCTGCAACAGCTAGACTACAACCCTCCCCTTCCTCATTAAGAGTATAAACGCAACGGATTGGACGTATAACCCATGGGACCAGTGGGTATGTCACAAAAAATACACTGATTGGCTGAGTGGCCAACATGACCAAAAGGCGGCGTTGGGAGGGATGCAGAAAGAACTCTGTGCCTTAAGTCCCTCCCAAGCCGACAGCGTATCCGCTCTGCCGGTCTGAGCGCCACGTCGCAATCGATTGGGGGAGAGGCACCTTGTTGTTTGCGCCCAGAAAACGCTGACCCACAGGCCGCCGTAGGGGACCTCCATTAGCGGGAAGCCCCGCTAGGCGGCCCTCCACGAGCCGCCACCACAGCTGGCCCTCGAAGAGATCTGCCGAATTAATTAAGCATATTGTAACAGCAGCACTCTTTAGTGGTATACTAGTGAGGGTTTACCTCAAGTCAAAAGTCGTGGGTGAAAGAACATCACACGGAGAGTTAATAAGGATTCTAACTCCCCGTTACAACATATCCCTCCGCCAACACATTACAGTAGTCCCAAAAATGAAATAATAAAATCGGTCTACTCCATACAAATACAGATATCAATGCAAAAATAAATCTGACATACTTCCCTCTCTTCAAATGAAATGTCCACATTTTTTACTTTAAACATAGTATAGAGGCTGCTCAGAAAAAGAAATCATCCTACAATATCACTAAGCGCAGAAAAGAAACTTAAGGATTCTTATCCGTTTAAGAATTCTCCTCCGTTTATGACTCCACTTGAATTTTTGGACTTAAGCAAATAAATCACTGTTAGTAGGCAGTATCCAATTTCTAACGTTATAAATAGTAAAAATATGACAATACAGTAAATACTGTTAAATTATTGAACAAACAACTTCTCAAGGGAAAGTTTTATTATTGTGAGCATATATTATTGCTGCAGCAATAATACCGTTTTGGAGGTAGAGTATATGAATGTAAACATTGGATGGACGGGGATAGAAGCGTAGGGCAATATATGATTTGAAGCTGCCTTTTTCACAAAAACTACTTCAACCTTTTGAGAAGGGTTCGGCAAGAGTCAAGAAGAAGAAGAGCAAGCAAAAGAGGTTTTTCGGTTCTGTACTGTGAACTTTCCTGCAATACCATGAGTCTCTTTGCAATACTGTGATAGCGCAATAATTATCGTACCGTGAGATTAATACTGTGCTAAAACCGAACCCTCACGGTATCGTTACATCCCGACTCTGTACACAAGCAGGGTCTTTATTTAATTTTGTGTATGTTTTGTTTGTCTGTGTGTGTTTGTGGTTGTGTGAATGTATGTGCAGGTGTCTGATGGGGCGAATGCAATCGTTCTGGGAAAACTTGGGGACATTCCAAATCCTCTTGCCATCATCGGCGGCAACTGTGCCTTACAAGGCTTTGATTCTCTAGGCAACGACCTCTTTTGGACTGTAAGAACTGAGAAAGAATCTACTGTATACACTGTATTGACAAAAGTATTCGTTCACCTGCCGTGAGTCACATGAATTTAAGTAATATCCGATTCTTCAGTCCACCCTTTGCACCTGTAACATCTTAAACTCTTGTGGGAAGGCTTTCAACAATGGTAAGGAGTGAATTTATGACAATTTTTCCAGAAGCACATTTGTGAGGTTACACACTCATGTAGGATGAGAAGGCCTAGCTTTTTGCTCTCTTTGCTCTGAGTCTCCACGCTAATTCATCCCAAAGTGTTCGATAGGGTTGAGGTCAGGATTGTGCAGGCCAGTCAAGATCATAAAATTCACAGACATGTTGGAA